>NC_066513.1:26446167-26551167 GCF_024679095.1 Eriocheir sinensis
CGTTCGTGTTTGCCCTCCTGCCTTCCTTTCTTCCGTCTATTTGTCTTTGAATTTGTGTCTGTTTGTATGAGTGTGTACCCTTCAATGTTTCCTTTCTCTTCTCATACATATTCTTCTTGGCTGTCTTTCTTTCTGTGTCCGGGGAATTTTCAACATGTCTGTCTGTATATTAGTGGTTCAGACTGTTGGAACATATGTCTGTGTCTTTGTGTGTCTGTATATGTGTATGTATGTATGTATGTATGTCTCTCACTCTCTCTCTCTTGTAACTCCTCTCACTCTCACTTTCCCCCCCTCTCTCTCTCTCCCCCCCTCTCTCCCTCTCGCTTCCAGGCTGATATCTCTTTCACTTAACTTCATTCAGAGTAAGTTGGTAAGCTGCTGAGAAAGCGGGAACGATACACAAAGGCAAAAACAGAAACTCGTTAAAATGCATTGCCGGTCGACGCAGCAGAATTCCTCCCCCACGCAAACTGTTATTTACCAAAGACCTCTGAGGCATAATAGATTGAACAAGGGTTTCACTTTTTCGTCCGCGGCATTAGCGAAGGAGGAAAGCGATGCAATGTGACCCTTTTTCTTTTGGTTTGCTTGAGAGTATATCAGGAGAGAGTTGAGGAAAAGAGAGCCTCATATTTTCCTCCCCAATTCAACCGTTTTGCTTCATCATTCGAGGCATTGGAGGAGGAGGAAAACAAATGCAATGCGACCTCTTTTTTCTCTTCTTGGTTTGCTTGAGGGTATTGCCGGAGAGAGTTGAGGAAAAGAAAGCCTTATATTTTTCTCTTCAAATCAGTCGTTTTCCTCTCTTATTCAAGGCATTAGAGGAGGAGGAAAACAATGCAATGGGACCTTTTTCCTCTTGGTTTTCTTGAGTGTATCGCCGGAAAAAGTTGAGGAAAAGAAATCCTTATATTTTCCTCCTTTCATCCATCCTTTTCCTCTCTCATTCAAGGCAGTAGAAAAGGATAACAAAGCAAAGTGAAACCAGTGTGACCTTTTCCTTCTTGTTTTCCTTGGGAGCATCGCCGATAACTTGAGGAAAAGAAAGAGAGGCTGATATTTTTCCTCCTCTAATGCAACCGTTTTGCTCTATCAGGAAAACAAAGCAATGGGAAAGCAATGTGGACTTTTTCCTCTTATTTTCCTTGAGAGAATCACCGCAGAGACTCAAGGAAAAGAAAGAAAGTCTGACATTTTTCCTCTTCAATCCCCCTTCGCTTCGTCATTCAAGGCATTTAGAGGATGAAAACGAGGCAATGCGAAACCAATGTGACTTTTTTCCTCTTATTTTCCTTGAGAGCATCATCGCAGTGACTCAAGGAAAAGAAAAGCTGATATTTTTCCTCTTCAGTCCCCCCTCCGGACAGGTCTTTAGGATTCAGTGGGTGTGCGTTTCGAGAGCTCATGAAATCACAATGGAAATATGAAGTTACTGCCAGTGTTTCTGCGTAAGCGAACACACCAACACACACACACACACACACACGTACACTCAGACACACACACATACACACGCACAAAAATAACCCTTCCCCACCTACACACACACTCGTACACACAGACACACTCACACACTCCCACACTCCCACACACCAAAAATATTACACTCACAAACGAAAGAGAGAAAAAAATAGCCCTGGAAAAAAGGAAAGAATTGGGAACAGAGAGAAAAAGAGAAGAGAGGAAAGGGAAGGAGAGGAGAGAAAAATCGTAACAGACAAATCACGGCGTGAGAAAAAGTCATCCAGAGTAAACAACACCTGAGATGGAGGAAAAAAAAGAGAGAAAAAAAGGAGAAAAATAAAGAACAGAGAAAAGAAATGGAGAAAGAAATATCGTGTCAGGTGAATGGAAAGAAATAATAAAGAGATGAATGAAGGAACCGAGTAAAGAAGGAAGGAAGGAGTGGAAGAGAAGAAGAAGAAAAGGGAAGAGAAAATAAAAAGAGGAGAAAAAAAGAAGAGAAAGAAATATCGTGCCACATAAAATTGACAAATGAAGAAGGAGGCGAATGAAGGAAGGAAGCAAGGAATGAATAATGGAAGGAAGAGAGGAAGAAGACAAGAGAGAAGCGAGATCAACAGAGTAAAAAAGAAGAAGAGAAACGAGAAGAAAAAGAAATATCGCGCCACGCAAGTTGACAAATGAATGAAGAGGAGAAAGAATAGAGGAAGGAAGTAAATAATGAAGAATGAAAGCAAGAGAGGAAGAGCTACCTGCGTAAATACTCCGACTTGATCACCCATCCTGTCCTATCAGAAGAGGCAGCCCGGAGGAAGGAGGGGATGGGGGAAAGAGGAAGGAGGAGAGGGGGAGAAGGAGGGAACTAGGAGAAGGAAGGAAGGGAGGGAAACTGGAGGAAAGAAGGAGAGAGGGAGGAAGAGAGAGAAACCGGGGAGACTAGCGGAAGGAAGGAGAGGGGGAGGAAGGAAGAGAGAGGATCATGGGGGGGAGGGGGGGGGGGCATCCATCAGGCAGTCAAACCCCAAGGCACAAGACTGGAGGCAACTTGAGGTAATGGAAAATGGTGATGGAGGTGGTGGTGGTAGTGGTGGTGGTAGTGGTGGTGGTGGTGGTGGTAGTGGTGGTAGTGGTGGTGGTGGTAGGGGGTGGTGGGCTAAAGACGGATAATTTGAGGTTAGGGTGGGAAGGGGGGGGATATAGGGGCTAATCTCCCTTTGTTTTCGTTCCTTTCTTGTCCCTTTCCATGTCTGACTCTTGCTTCTGTCTTGCGATCCACCTGTCTGTCTGTCTGTCTTTCTCATCACTTATTCATTCACTATTCACTGTTTTTTTCTCACTAGGACATGACCACCGATCGTACCTGATAAGAACGCGATACAGACTTGTCACAGTGCTATTGCTATCGCTATTATTACAGTTATTTTGCTATTATTTTGGAGAGAAGGGAAAGTTAAGACAATCACAGGACTCAGGACTCACGCCACGACGAAATAAAGCGTGTGAGGGGAAACAACAATACCAGTAATAATAATAATAGCAATAGAAATAATACTGTAACACCCCTAGACCAAGCTACACACACGACCGAGCCATTCACCGCCAAACACACAACAAACGACACCAGAAGCACAAAGAGCCAAGCGCCGAAAAGAAGACGCAGAAGGATGATCTAACCTAACGTGAACCTGAATTGATAACCACACATACTAACACCCGTGACCGCAGCTGCCTCTGTTCACGCTAGTCATGCATAGGGAAGTAAAAAGAGACTAGGAAAGGAGGATAGTAAAATTGGAAGGATTGAGAAACGAGGGAGAAGAGGAGAGATATGACCTAATTACTTCATTTCATTTAGATCCAATCAGTACATCGACCCGAAGAGAGACAGGTAGATAGATGGAAAGAGAGAGAGAGAGAGAGAGAGAGAGAGAGAGAGAGAGAGAGAGAGAATATGACTTAAATGCCTTCGGGAACACGTTGATGAGTGCTCTTAATCCCCTCTTCAAGGACATGGATTCCGGCCTCTTATTTAGGAGATCAAAGTCTTTCCATTATAGTAATATTAACAGAAGCAGCAGTCACAGTAGTAGTAGTAGTAGTAGTAGTAGTAGTAGTAGTAGCAGTAGAAGTAGCAGTAGTAGTAGTAGTAGTAGTAGTAGTAGTAGTAGTCTCTTTTATGCTCTTCTTTATTTTATTTTTTTCCATCTCAGGTTTTGTTTACTCTGTTGTTGTTGTTGTTGTTATTGTTGTTGTGGGAATAGGTATGGTAATCCTCCCTCTACAGTATTTCCATTTTCTTTGACTAAACCCACTTCAAAAGAATACAAAAACAACTCTTGAACCAGCTCCGACTATCTTTTGCATCTTTCTCCCTATCTATCTATCTGTCTCTCTATCTCTCTGCTTTCTTAATAAACGCTGAACTACTATTTCCCTTTCCTTTACTTCCTATACTATCTTCTATACTTGGACTGTCCTTAGCTAGCCATTAAAAGCCACGTACCTATATAGCGTGCTGGTGACGCCTTCCTTGTACCAGAGCACCAGCAGAGCGCGACCACCAGGCTGTGAGGGCGTGAGGTCGCAGGGTAGGAGGCAGGACTCTCCCTCGATGGCCCAGACCGTGCGTGTAGGACCTGCGGGATGGGGAAAGTTGGGTTATCTTCTGGGTCAGCTCACACCCACTGGAAGCTAAAGAGTAAACGCGAAAGTTCTGCCGTGAAGGTAAATATTGGGGCCGAAGCACAGAGGAAAAAGCCTTCATTTTGGTTCGAGGGCTCGTATTCCCTGGTGCTTTCGCCTCTCGCAAAAGCTAATTTCGAAGGCCACATTGGAGATTAGTTGGTGTGTCATGTGTATTTTTTCACATTCATGGTGCAGAAGCCTTGTCAAACTATCCCTAGGCTCATAAAACTACCCATGGCGATACTAACACAACCTCTATACAAAAGCCTTATCATATGTGGGTGTGTAAGCGCCGAAAAGCCTTGTCAAACTATCACTATGCTCATAAAACTACCCATGGCAATACCAACACAATCTCTACGAAAGTTTTATCAATTATGAGTGTGTAAGACCTGAAGTGTTTGAGGATATGGGCCCAGAAGCCTTGTCAAACTATCACTGAGCTCATAAAACTACTCTTGGACATACTGACACAGCCTCTACGAAAGCCTTATCAAATGTGAGTGTGTATATCCCTAAATATTTAAGACTACGGGCTCAGAATCCTTGTCAAACCATTGCTAGGCTCCTAAAACTACCCACACACAACCTCTTCGAAAACCTTACCAACTGTGTGTGTGTGTGTGTGTGTGTGTGTGTCAGGAAAGGTTTAAGGATACGGGTCAAGATTAGCTGGCAAAGGTCGAACGTTCAATAAATCACCTCAGGAGGGAAAAATAATATATACATAGACTGAGAGGGAACCAAGGTGAGGAGAACTATAAATCTCTCTTCAGTTCAGGCAAGATGAAGAAAAATGTGATCTATCCTGAACGAATATATATGCGGGAAACAAATCACACGGGAAAACAATCTTTCATAACAGGTTTCCAGGGACGAAGAAGGACGAAAATGAAATATGTTATACAGGTTTGAAAATAAGTAAGAACGGTTTTGAGGGGAACATCGCACTAGAGAAAAGAAAAAAGAATGTCAAATAATCGCACGTGAAAAACAATCTATCTTAACTGTTTTGCAGGGACGAAGAAAAGGATGAAAATGAAATACGTAATATAGGTTTGAAAATACATAAAAATGAGGACTTTGAGGATAACATTACACTAGAGAAAGGAAAAGAAAAGGTCAAATAATCGCACGTGAAAAACAATCTATCTTAACTGTTTTGCAGGGACGAAGAAAAGGATGAAAATGAAATACGTAATATAGGTTTGAAAATACATAAAAATGAGGACAACATTACACTAGAGAAAGGAAAAGAAAAGGTCAAATAATCGCACGTGAAAAATAATCTATCATAACTGTTTTGCAGGGACGAAGAAGAAGGATGAAAATGAAAGACGAAAAACAGATTTGAAAGTATATAAAAATGAGGACTTTGAGGGGAACATTAACTAGAGAAAGGAAAAGAAAATGTCAAATAATCACACGAGAAATACAACCTATCATAACTGTTTTGCAGGGACGAAGAAGAAGGATGAAAAATAAAATGGATAATACAGGTTTGAAAATACATAAAAAAAGAGAGCGTTGAGGGGAACATTACACGAGAGAAAAGAAAACTAAAGGTCAAACAATCACACGAGAAAACAATCTTTCATAACAGGTTTGCCGGGACGAAGAAGAAGGATGAAAAATGAAAGATGAAATACAGGTTTGGAAGTATTTATAAAAAGGACTTTGAGAGGAACATTTTAGTAGAGAAAAGAAAACAAAAGAAAACAAAAGATCAGGGAGCATTATACACCATCGCGCAGGGACGAAAAAAAATGTTTGAAAATACTTATAAAAAAAAAGAATTAGAGTCGAACATTACACTAGAGAAAAGAAAACAAAAGGTCAGGAGGCGTTACATCCCACCGCGCTCGAGGGAAAGAAGAAAGAGGAGTGACAGCCATCAGGAGAGGAAAAACAAAAGACAAAAAGAAAGTCTAAGACAAGGGGAGACTAACCGCGCTGATGGAATAATTTATGGTCGAGGGCGCCGCGGGGAAGGTTACTGAGGCGCCTTGGAGAGCCTTCGGCGCAGCACTTAACGGGGACAAATGTATGTTCAGGAGACGTGAAAAAAGAGTTCTTGCTTCCCGTGTCTACAAGGGGTTTCGGCCATCCCTTTTTTTCGGGAATCAGAAGTACAATTCTTTTTTAAACTGCACACGGAAAGGAAAAATAAGTTTGCTGCCACCACAAGAGGTTTCGGTTATTCAATTGTTTTCGGAAATTAGAACATTTTTTTAGCATTGTCCAAGAAAAGAGGAAAAAAATTGCTCTCGCTTCCCGTGGGCCCAAGAGGTATTCGTTATTTTTTTCGGGGTTTTGATAGCACATTTCTTTTAAGGTCTGCTCAGGGTAAAGGGACAAAAAAGGAGATCTCGCTTGCCGTGGCTACAAGAGGTTTCGGTAACTTTTATTTCGGGAATCAGAAGTACAATATTTTTTTATATGGGTGGCGAATCCAATAAGGAAAAAGCAATACCAATGAGTTTATATACATTTTTGGCTTCAGTTACTTTTTCCCGGAATTTAGAAGTACAAGTTTTTAAGTATAGCGAATTCAACAATATTTTTTTTATATGGGTGCCGAGTCCAATAAGGAAAAAGCAATACCAATGACTTTATATACATTTTTGGCTTCAGTTACTTTTTCCCGGAATTTACAAGTACAAGTTTTTAAGGATAGCAAATTCAACGAAGGAAAAAAAAGTAACATCAATGATTTATATACATTTTTGGATTTATACACGTGTTTATATATATGCATGCGTTTACATGTATAAGTATGCATTTGTGTATGTATGTATATGTCTGGAAAGAGAGAGAAAGATAAAACGGGTAAGAAAGATGAGGAAAAAAAGAAAGTAGAAAATATGAAGGGGAGACAAAGCATATATCAACATCACCGCCATTAACAGAAGCAGCACAAGTCTGTATCACTTCACGGCAGGATATAGACATCACCCTATACGTATAAATAGAGGGAGAAAGAAGAAGAAAAAAGGAGAGAAGAAATTAAGAAGGGGAGACTGAGAGCATATATCAACATCACCGCCATTAAGAGAAGCAGCACTAGTCTTTATTTTTTTACGGCAGGATATAGCGCCTATAGGTATAAATCCCAGTGGGGCCTGATGATCGGCCCAAGGCTTCTTAGAAAGTCCTGATGGTCGGCCCAGCCCGTTCTGCGCAGCGAGTGTTTATCAAAGTGGCGCCATCTTGCATTGGCTCATGCTGCCCTCCCGGAGCTCATCTTTAATCCTAGAATCTAGAGTCCAGGTTGATAGGTGGTCTTCTGGACAGCATATAGACATCTAAGCCTCGGCGGCGGCTGAAAAATAGCTTGGTGGCACCAGAGGCATTGAACTCGAGTCCTCCTGAAAGAGGAGACAGAAAGCGTATATCAACATCAGCACCATCAGCAGAAGCAGTACCAGTCTGTATCACTTCACGGCAGGATATAGACATCTCCTATACGTATAAATAGAGGGAGAAAGAAGAGGCAAAAAAGGAGAGTAGAAAGAAAGAGGAGACAGAAAGCGTATATCAACATCAGCACCATCAGCAGAAGCAGTACCAGTCTGTATCACTTCACGGCAGGATATAGACATCTCCTAAACGTTTCCATTGGTTTCTGCCTGTCGCCTCTATTTCCCAATCTCTGTGCAAACGTTTCATTATTCACTATTATTACCGGTTCGAGTTCCGGCTGTATTTTGTATCAGTAGTCTTCAGTAAACATATTAATCATCGATATCTGAAGCCTACTCTTGGCTAACTTGTTCTTCAGTTTGAGCTAAATCATTCAACATACCTTTATATATACTATTTCAGCCGTACTTGTGGACTTTAGTTGCTATTTTTCTTAGATATTTCTTTGTTCAATTTAAGCGTCTTCATTCTACAGAGCTTTAGATTTCGTTTCAGCCCTTCTTGTTCACTTTAACTCGTTTTTTCTTCAGCCCTTCTTGTAGATCGACTTTCCCAGTTCAGGTCGTCCATAACTTGCATAGCATTAGAGTTTCTCAACCCTACGTAGTCTTTAGTTGCTGGGGGGTTTTTTCTTCATCCTTCTTGTATATTGACTTTCCCCATTTAGTTCGTCCCTAATCTGATCAAAGTCTCCTTCCAAAGGACCACAACAGCCGCCGAGCCTTTGAAGCCCTTGCAGTTTTCCTTGAAAGGCCACAACTTAACCTAAGCATCGTTTGGGCCTCAACTGGACTTAAGCCAAAGAGCGAGGGGGTAGGAGAGGGGGAGGAGGAGGAGGATGAGGAGGAGGAGAGGAAGGGACAAGGAAGGGGTAAGTAATTTAAGGGGCTGAGCGAGAAGAGATTAAGTTAAAGGGGTATCGAAGGGAGAGTAGGAGAAGGGAAGGAAGAGGAAAGGAAGGGAAGGGAAGGAAAGGAAAGATAAAAAAAAGGAAAGGAAAGGGAAGGGAAGGGTAAAGAATGTAAGGGAAGGGAAGGGAAGGGAAGGGAAGGGAATGGAAGGGAAAGGAAGGGAAGGGTAAGGGAAGGGAAGGGAATGGAAGGGAAAGAACAGAAGGAAAAGGAAGGGAAGGGGATGAGAAGGAAAGGGAAACAGTAAGTATTTCTCTCTCTCTCTCTCTCTCTCTCTCTCTCTCTCTCTCTCGAGTAACGGACAATAGCAATACTTTTATTCATCCTTATCTTGCTCTTTTACGATGCTCTTCCTCTCCTCGAACACTGAAGAGAAAGTGAGAGGAGACACATCTATCAGGACACCCCCAATGAGCTCTCTCTCTCCCTTCACTTCACTTCACTTCACTTCACTTTACTTTACTTTACTTTACTATACTTCCATTCCCTTCCATTCCCTTCCCTTCCCTTCCCCTGCCCTTCCCTTCCCTTTCCTTTCCTTTCCTCTTCTCTCCTTCACTTCACTTCACCACTTCTCTCTTCTCTTCTCTTCTCTTCTCTTCTCCCTCTCTCTCTCTCTCTCTCTCTCTCTCTCTCTCTCTCTCTCTCTCTCTCTCTCTCTCTCTCTCTCTCTCTCTCTCTCTCTCTCTCTCTCTCTCTCTCTCTCTCTCTCTCTCTCTCTCTCTCTCTCTGCTCTTTTTCTTTTTGTGTTCCTTTATAACCAGTGTTTCTTCCTTTGCTCGCTGCGCTCATATTTCTCTTCTATTTTCTTGTCTTTTCTTTATGAGTGGTTAATATTTTCCTTTTCTCATTTCCTCTCCTTATTTTCATCCTCTCCCTCTCTCTTTTTCCTTCTTCTCCTTCCCTCCTTCCTTTCTGTTCCTTTATTTAATACTCGTAGTTTCTTCGTTTTATTTATTTTCTACGATACTTATTTTCCTATGTTCCATCTTGCATGACACGGCTTTTATCTTTCCCCTTTCATTAATGTTTCTTTCCTATTTAAGTTTCTTTTTTTAATTCCTATGTTACTTATTTTCCTTATTGTGTTTCTTCGTGCACAATATGTCTTTATCTTTCCCTCTAATCCTCGTTTTTTCCTCACAAACCTCTTTTCTTTATCGGTGGAAATGAAGAAAAGGCAATAAACTAAGATCACTTGACCACAATCCACTTAGACTTAGGCGCTCAGGCCAGAGGATCGAAGTGGAGTCAGCTTAAGGCGGGATCAGGAAACGTGAGAAATTCGTAAGGCTTAAGACAAGACCCTGAACGAAGCGGGAAAGAAGGAGTGAGATCGGCTTTCGGCAACGTCTGTATCTCTTCGAACTTTCGCCTCCTTCCCCCGCCTCCTCCTCCTCTCCCTAATCTAAATTTTTCATGCTGATCTCTCTCTCTCTCACTCTCACTCTCTCTCTCTCTCTCTCTCTCTCTCTCTCTCTCTCTCTCTCTCTCTCTCTCTCTCTCTCTCAGACATGAAATAACCAACAACACTCTCGCGCATTACTTCCTGTCATTTTCTGCGATGGGTCAGTCTGTGTCATCGCACGGACGAGGTGACGAGAGGGGAAGGAGAGGGAAGGAAAGGAGGGTGGAAATGTTTATAGAAATAGATGATGAAAAACGACACGCTAGGAAGAAAAGGGGGGATAGAAAAGAAGACAAATGGGAGAAGAGTAGAACCTGAAAATAAAGAGAGGAGACAGGATAAGAAGGAATAAAGAGGAAATAGGAAAGAGAGAAAACGGAGAAGGCGAGGGAAGGGATGAAAGGAAATGGAAATATATACAGAAGTAGATCGAAAACAAGAAACGCAATAAGCAGGAAAAAGAAATTGGAAACGAGGGAAAACAGGAGGAGGAGAGAAAAGGAAAAGAGTTGGAAATAAAAGTAGAAGATAAAGAATGAAGGAGATGAAAAGAAAAAAAAGAGAAATGGAAGACAGGAAAGGAAAACGGGAAGAGGAGGGAGAGGTAAAGAAAATGGAGCGAGAGACTTATAGATAGACAGATAGAAAGAAAGAAAAGAAAAAACATAATCAGCTCAAAACAACGCACCAATACCAATATTCTTTTTAACCTCGAAGCCAATCATCTGGTATTACATTTTTTCCCCAACCCTTGACAAGTAATGATAAAATAAAAAAATATATCTATAAAACACCCAAAGAAATACTAAGGAAAAGGAGGAGTCTTAAGCTTTTTTTCCCACTAGCATCAAAAGAAATGACATGATGCTGGTTGAGAGTGGGAATTATTTTTTCTTATTTTTCTTCCCCTTCTTCGTCTTTAGAGCGATAACGAGGAAGTGAATAAGCGTTGATTAATTCCCTTTTCTACATAACAGAGAGAGAGAGAGAGAGAGAGAGAGAGAGAGAGAGAGAGAGAGAGAAGAAAGAAAGAAAGAAAGAAAGAAAGAAAGCCAGAAAGAGTGAGAGAGAAACACGGAGGGACAGACAGACAAACAGACAGACAAACCTACAGACAGACAGACAGAGCAAGTGTGTGTGTGTGTGTGTGTGTGTGTGTGTGTGTGTGTGTGTGTGTGTGTGTGTGTGTGTGTGTGTGTGTGTGTGTGTGTGTGTGTGTGTGTGTGTGTGTTGTAGCATCAAGGATTTCGCAGCATCCTGTTTCGTCAGTGTCGGATAGAAATCGTAATTTTCTTGAGGGAATTCGTGTCTTCTTTCTTTTTCTGGAACGTTCTCTCTTCCGCAATATATATACATCTTTGTTTACTTACTCATTTTCTTGTTTACTTACTTATTTTCTTGTTTATTTTATTTTTTTTGTTTCTGTACTTATTTTCTTTATCTATTCATTTTCTTATTTACTTACTTATTTTCTTGTTTACTTAATTATTTTTTTTGTTTCTTTACTTATTTTCTTGTTTATTTAATTATTTTTTTTTGTTTCTCTACTCATTTTTTTTATCTATTCATTTTCTTGTTTACTTACTTATTTTCTTGTTTCCTTAATTATTTTTTTGTTTCTTTACTTATTTTCTTGTGTAAATATTATTATTTTGTTTCTCTAATCATTTTCTTTTTTATCTATTCATTTTCTTGTTTACTTACTTATTAGCTTGTTTATTTATTACATTTTTTTTACTTACATATTTTCTTGTTTATTTATTCATTTCTTTGTTTATTTCCTGATTTATTTTTTTCTTTTTCTCGATTTCTTGTTTATTTTTACTCTATTTTTTTATTTACTTGATTTTTTATTTTTCCTGTTTGATTACTTGTTTTTTTTACTCTATTTCTTGTTTATCTCCTCGATTTCTTGTTTATATTTACTCGATTTCTTGTTTATCTCCTCGATTTCTTGTTTATTTACTCGATTTCTTGCCGTTTTACTCAGTTTCCTTATTTACTTACTCTCATTCTTATAACTATTTCTAACATTCCCTTCATCTCCTCTTCCTTACACAAACATTCCTTTAATTCACATGAACGTATATCACTTCAACCGCAACAAAAGCAGCTCAAAGGCAGAAAATAAAGTCCAGTGGGTTATTTTTCCATCTTTTCTTCAATATTTTAAGTTGTTTGAGTGGAATGACAGATGGAAGTGGAATGAGAAATGGCAGTAGGAGGAAAGGTCTTGTCTCTCGTTTCCATTTCGCAGGTGTTTAAGGAAGTGAGGCTCGTTCAGATTTCCCATTCTCTCCCACTTTCTCATTTCGTCCCGGATTGAATGCTGAGCCGCCCAATGAAACTGTTTTGGCCGCGATGTCACCTTCTTTTCCTGCTGCTGATTCTAATTTTCGTGTTTTCCTTTTTTCTATTTTGTCTTCTTTCTTCTACCCTTCTTCCACTACTTTCTCTTCTTCTACTTTTCTTTAGCGGATTTTTATTTCCGTGTTTTTACTTTCCTTTTTTGCCTTCCTCATTTTTTGTCCATTTCTGTCCCACTTCTGTCATCTTTTTCTTCTTTTTCTTCTGCTGATTTTCATTATCGTTTTCCTTTTTCGTTTTTTTGTCTTCCTCCTCATTATTTTCTTCCACTTCTTTTCCTTCCCTTCCTTCTTTTCCTTTTCTTCTTAATATTGTTCTGATTTTCCTGTTTTTTTGTTCTTTTCTTCTATTTCTTTTTCTTTTCTCTTTCTTAATGTTCTTGTGTGTCCTTTTTTTTCTTGTGTTGGTTCTTGTTCGTCTCCTATTTCCTCTTCCTCCTCCTCCTCCTATTCTTTCCCTGCACAGATTGTTTCCTCATATCCCGTTCCTCTTTTATTTCTTTTTATCTGTATCCTTCTTCCTCTATTACCTCTCCTCACCTGCTCTCCACCCCTTCTCAGAATCCTTTCCTCTCCTTCTTGTATCTTCTTTTATTTATATATCTCTTTTCTCACTGTTTTCTCGCTTTACTTCTCCGTTTACGCCTTCTTCTTCTTCTTCTTCTTCAGTGTCTTCCTCCTCCTCCTCTATCCTCTTACTCTCTCTCTCTCTCGGGTCATTTTCCTCTCTTCTTCCTCCTCGCCTGACGTCGCCTCCACCTCGTTTCCTCCTACTTCCGTTTTGACGAGCGGTCGCCCAAGACACCTGAATAACTCTTTTATATTTCCTCCGTTGCCAATTTTGCTCTATTTCCGCGATCCGTGTGTGCCCTCAGCTGCGGTTTCCCCCCGGGGCTCGCGTTTCCTCTATCTCTTTTTCCGTTTTCTTCTTCCTTTCCGCCTCATCCCCCTGGGAACCAATCTCTCCCTGCCCTTCTTGCTATCTGCTTAACCCTCTTGCTCTCCCTACTTTCCATTATTCCATCCTTTTATCAGTTATTCTCTCCCTCAGTACTTCAATTCATATAAACTATCAGGCATACTCACTCTACGACCCCTTCATTCCCTTCCTTTCCCTTATTCCAATTGAGTTTCTACTGCTTTATCATTGCCTTCCTCCTCTCTAATATAGTTCCCCACACTCTCCTGCTCCCACGCCATTACCATACACCTCGGGCTAAATCGTTCCTGTTCTCTTCTACATCTTTCCACACACACCTCCCTGTTCCCAAGCGCCGTAACCTCGACTGCCACACCTTTTAGAGTCACCTGAAAGAATGATTCTGTGTGTTAAAACTTCTTCTGGGTCACACGTATCTACGAGTCTCGCTTCCCTGTCGAAAAAACACAAGAAATAAGCTTAATTTTCTTCATACTCTTCAGAGGCAGTCAAGCATTTTATCATATTCGAGGCGTTAAAAAAAATGAGGTAAAGCTGATAAGGTAAATTGGAAAGCGTGCATTCGTTGTGAAAAAATATATATCTCAATCAAGGTAATTTTATCGCCCCTTCCCTCCTTCCTCCGTGCAAGTATCGGCGATGTCCAAAGTTTCCTCAATTACTGGCCCGGGTGGGGAAGCTCGACCTGAGGCATCGCTCCCCGAAGTTTAAAAAAGGCTTCCGCGAAAAGAATAAGTGTTCCATTACGCCATTACGGGAAGGGATGAGTCTACCTCTCCTCGGCGCCGCACGAATGTATGATAAAAGTTCCGAGTTTGGTTTTACGTTTTGGTAATGTCACGCCCTGAACACACACACACACACACACACACACACACACACACACACACACACACACACACACACACACACACACACACACACACACACACACACACACACACACACACACAATCATACTGGAGAATAATTTAACATCGACCTCTGTCCGCCCTGTCACAGGAAATGCAAACCGTCGAGCACACAAACGAAATGTCATTGTAGCGAAAATACTATTGTGAAAAGTACATTGTCAATAGATAAATACACTAGGCGGCATTATGTCTCAACTTTATAGCGTACACGTAGTTATAAAATATGCAGCATTACCGACAGAGAATATAGTTTCAGTCACTGTATGAATTTTGCGAGGAAGCTATTAAGATTTCTACTATAAAGAGGTCAGCAAAATGTCAAAAGCCTTTCGTCTCGCGTGCCAGCTTCAATCCTCTTAGTGACTGTCTTCTGCATTATAAATTCCGCCTCAGTGTTGCTTTATTCTATCATCATTTCATTCATTTCTTCATTTTTTTCTCCCTTTCCGCTTCACCCCCCTGGAAACCGATCTCTCCTTCCTGCTGTCTACTTAACCCCCTTTCACTTCCCTCCTTTTCTTACTATTTCACTTTCTCTTTCAGTTATTTTTCTCCATTTTCGTGTCATTCTTACTATCGATATTTTCATGCCAACTGCCCTTCTGAGCTCGCTTAATACATGCCTTGAACCCTTCCGCGACCTCACTGTCCGGGACTTTCTACTCTAAGTTTTTCCTCTGTTGTCCTAAATCCCAATGCAAAAGTTGAGTAGTATCTTCATTCTTTCATCACTTGCACCGTTTAACTCTGGGACAGCTTTCAGTCCTATGTATTTCGGCGTTCGTATACGACTTCAATGTTTTCTAAAAGGGGAGAATCAAATCACTTCTCCAGCCGATTCTGATTCTCTTTTTATGGAATCTTGTGCTATACTATGTTTATTGAGGCAGTGCGATGGATGGTCTTTTTCTGTTTACGTTTTGCTACGCGTGTACGCAGTGCAGTTTCGTCCAGAAGGAAAAGAGTAAACGGACTGTAAATGCCAAAACGAGAAAGACACAACATCAAACGTGAAATGCGAGAGTAAGTTGTTTTCCTGTTACGATCTTTTTATATACATTCTTTTGAGGTCCTTCTCTCGAGATGCTTGTTTGTTGTGACCCGCGTCTCTTCCGTGTCTCTTTTCTCAAGCCTCTATCCATCTATAAGTCCATATCAATGTTAACTTTATTTGTGTTCCATTAGTTCCATCAGCAGCAGCACCGCCATCGTCCGCCAGGGCACAACAGGCCAGTGCTTACGCCAGGAGCCTCCACATGACCTATTCTCGCTAGTCGCTGTGATTAAGCAAACTTAGCGATTCCGTGAAACTTTCCTGACATGTCATCAAATATGCCTACTGGTGTGTCCTCCACTTCCTGCTCCTGCTCAGCTGTGACGAAGGTGGAGGAGGAGGAGGAGAAGGAGGAAGAGATGAAATAGAAGAACAATAACAAGAACAAAGACGAGAACAAGAACAATAGTAAGAACAAAAACAAGAAGGACAAGAATGAGAGGAACAAGGAGAACAAGAAAAAGAGCAGAAACATGAAGAAAAAAGAAGAGAAAGACATCAAGAGCAACAAAGCAAGCATCAAACAACCTGAGGACTTTCTTCCTTGCAACAATTAAAAAGAAGGATGATGATGAGGAGGAGGAGGAGGAGTGAAAGTGAAGGAGGACGAGGAGGAGTGAGCGTGCAAGAGGAGGAGGAGGAGGAGGCGGAAGAAGAAGAGTTGAAGTTTGAAGTCCAGGTTGATTACTAGCGTCGTTTTCACACCCTGGAGATATTAGTACAGAGCAGAGACAGGTCCACTCCAGCCTACATACAGCTTCTCATTTCACCTGGCTGCAATCTGGCTCAGGTAACTCACTCCCGAGCTTTCCGCAGCATCCGACAATTTCGTTTCTGTCACACCGTTGTTTTTTCCCTCCTCTCCCGTCACCTTTAACGCCTCTCAACTCTCTCTTTTATGTAGACTGCACGTATCTGAAGGTCACCCGTTGAACATATGATTTACTTCGCTTAGGGCTGATTTTCCTGTCATGATGCCCTTTAGCCAACACCTGAAATGTCTACAATCAGGTGTGTTTCAGAAAGATGTAATTTAAGTGTTTGGGGGCATATTATACGTGTAAATTGATTATCCAAAGGGAAAAAAGAGAAGGAAACATAATAATTCTCCTCGTCTAAGGCTTATTATCCTGTCATGAAGTCCTTTAGTCAATACGTGAGCTGTATACAATCATGTGTTCTTAAGAGATATGTGATGTAAGTGTTTTCGACCGTAGTACATGTGTGAATGGACTGTCCAAAAAGAGAAAGAGAGAGGGAGAGAGAGAAAGAGGAGAGGGGGAAGCTAGGGGAGAAGGGATTTGACATGCGGAGGGACATGGGAATGGGCACACGTGTTGGGCCATTTCATCCCCCGGAACATGGGTGGATCCGTCCGTCCATCTCTCTGTGACAAACCCTGTTATCGCCCTCGCCAATGACCGCCACTCCAGCGCTTGTAATCTTCATCTGCAGCATGTTCCACCAGCACAGCCTTGCACGCACACTACAAGCACAGAGGCATTAGTACCCCCCCCACGTGATGCAAAACCTACAACGAACATGACAAAAAATAACAGAGTACAGAAATATGAACTGGAGGCGCCGAAGATGGAGTTTCACAGCCTTGCACGCGAAACTACAAGCACAGCAGCCTTAGTTACACCTCCCACGTGATGCAAAACCTACAACAAACCTAACAACAAAAAATAACAGAGTACAGAGATGCGAACTAGAGGCGCGGAAGATGGAATTTACTCTTCATATCAAAATTTCGTGGAATACAAAATTAGTACACCCGCGAAAATAAAATAAAAGAAAGAAGAACCAACTCTAACCTCAGAACAGGAAGAGCGGGGTGGGAGGGGGGGGGGGGGCGGGTGCAAATTACTGCTTATAACGAAACTTCGAGGAATACTGAATGGCCGTCTTCCTCGTAAAGCTACAAGAACACACACTCACGGGCGCACGTAAATCTAACGAGGAGACTCACATATTTGCCAAAGACTGTCGGACGCCCTCACACGCACCTCGTTACTGGACGCGTGTTGAATAAAGTTAAGCGGCGCCTCCTCCCCTGCATCCCTTGTAAGTCTGTTCCTCAAAGGCCCCGAAGGTTGGCTGGAGACTCTTGATACCAATGTCAGACTTGCTAATGCCGTGGTGGACCCAGAGGCGTGTCCCCCGTCCATCCCTTGAAGATCAGGGTAAACACGGTAGGCAATTCTATCCATATGTGTTCTCTGCTAATGTTTGGAGTGTGTCCCAGCGAGAGTTTACAGAGGAGACATACGGAATGCTGTCTGTCTATCTATCTCTACCTATCTCGTATAACCCGTTGCAGCATCACATCTGTTCCCTGCTAATGTTTTGAGACTATTCCCAGGGAGAGTTTACGGAAGACACATACAGAATAATGCTATGTCCACCTACCTACCCAGCTCTCTACCTCGTCTAACCAGCCACAGCATCACACGTGTCCTTTGCTATCGTATGGAGACTCTCCCAGCGAGAGTTCATGTTCGATCTATCAAATTAACGAACTGTCCATCTCGTATAATCCGCTACAGCCTCACACGTTTCAGATAAGTGCTAGAATTTGTACCCATGTTTGGATGAGAGGGAAGAGCAACACGTCGAGGTCACTGACTGGTTGTGTCTAATTAGTGCCGTGAATAGGAAGATGAATTAGCAGCAGGCGAAGCGGTAAACAGGCCAGGATGTGATAGCAGATACGTGGCGAATGAGATTTCCATTGGCACAGAGGAATCGTGAAGTACAGAACAAGAGACGGGATGAGGCAAGGAGATACGTCGCTAAATGAGGGTAGGTGAGGTGAGGTATGAGGAGAGAGAGGTGAAAAATGGTAAAATTAAGTGAAGTTCGAAGAGGTGATATAGAGGATGAAACAAGGTAAAGACAGGTAATATTAAGTGACGGAAGGTAGGGAAAGGTGAGATAGAGGTTGCAATAAGGAAAGGCATGGTTAACTGAAATAAGGTGAGGTTTGGAGAGGTGAAATAAGAGGTTAAATAAGACAAAGTAAGGTAAAATTAGGTAAGGGAAGGTGAGAGAGAGGTTGAATTAAGGTACAATAAGAGGAAGAGGCTGAAATAAGGTAAAATAAGATAAAATTAATTAAAATGAGGTGAGATAAGACAAGAAAAGGTGAAATGAAGTGAGATTGAAAAGAGGCAAGTCAAGGAAAGGTGAGATAAAGAGGAGGTGACGATGAAATGAGGTGAGGTGAGGTGAGGTGAGGACTGGAGGTGAGATAAGACGTGAGAAGGTGAAATGAAGTGAGACTGAAGAGAGGCAAGTCAAGGAAAGGTGAGAGAAAGAGGAGGTGACGATGAAGTGAGGTGAGGTGAGGTGAGGTGAGGACTGGAGGTGAGATAAGACGAGAGAAGATGAAATGAAGTGAGATTGAAGAGAGGCAAGTCAAGGAGAGATGAGATAAAGAGGAGACGGCAAAGGTCAAGAGAGGTGAGATGAAGTGAGGACTGAAATGACGTTGGGATTTCAGCGATGACACACGACACAGCCCACCCTTTAAATGTCGCTTTGTGGCAGCCCTTGCGTCGGGGGAAGGGAAGGAAGGGAGGAGAGGGAAGGGAGGGAAAGGATATGGGAGTGGAAAGGAAGGGAAGGAAGGGATATGAGAGTGAAAGGGAAGGGAGGAAGAAGAATGGAAGGGAGGGAAGGGATATGGGAGTGGAAGGGAAGGGAGGGAAGGGATATGAGAGTGAAAGGGAAGGAAGAAGAATGGAAGGGAAGAGAGGGAATGGAAGGGGTAAGAGGAGAAGGGAAGGGATTGGCGAAAGGAGAGAGGAAGGACGGGAAGGCAGAAGAGGGGAAAGGAGGGAAGGAAGATGAGGGAGAAGAAAGGAGGGAATAGAAGGGAGGTGAGTCGAAGATATGGTAGAGAGGAGAGTAGAGGAAAGAGGAGGAAGAAGAATGGAAGAGAGGAGAGAGGAAGGGAAGAGAGCGAGAGAAGAATGGAAGGAATGGGAGGCGAGGGAGAAGAGTAGAACAGTGAAACGGAGAGGAGACAAGAGAAAAGGGAGAACTGAGTCGAAGGGAGGAAGAGGAGAAGGAGGGAGGATCAGGGAGGGAGGGAGGGCAACGGTGGGTAGAGATGGCAAACACGCATTACCGGGGGCGAGGCAGCCAAGAGTAAACTATAAACCATTCTACGATGCACTTGTGTTCTACGTGCGGACGGGACCCGAGGGAACGCTGCGCACGTGACCACACAAAACATAATCCCGGGTGCTGGAGTGGTAACCAGGGAATGATCATGACTCACATTCGCTCGACGCTTACTGATGAAGGGGCGGCGCTGAACGAGGCGGGAGAGAGAGGGAGAGAGAGAGAGGAAGGGAGAGGGAGAAAGGGCGTGAAACAAAGGGGAGAAGATAGGGAGAGGTCGAGGCAGGGGAGAAGGGAGCGAGGGGAGCAGAATAGACCAGGAATCATGTTAGGGGTGAGAGAAATGAGAGGGAAACAGGAGTGAGGTGAAAAGAGGTAAAATGAAGTGAAATAAGGCCCTGAGAGGTGAAATACAGGTTGAAATAAGGTAAAGTAAGGTAAGGTTAGGTGAGGCAATGTGAGAAAAAGTGAGATAGAAGTTGCAATAAGGAAAAACAAAGGAGAGGAGGAGAAAAAGGGGCGTGAAACAAAGGGGAGAGGAGAGGGGGAGATCGAAGGTAGGGGAGAACAGGAAGCGAGAGAGATAGTAGTGAGTGACAGAGGCAGTAAGCGAAAAAAATGAAAAAAAACATGAGGGGGGAGGCAGAAAAAGATTGCAAAGAACATGGAAGGGGAGAAGGGAGATCGATGGGGGAGAAGGGAGTAAGCAAAACAGACATCGAGCGAGTTTGGGATGAATGAAAGAGCGAGTGACCGAAAAAAATAGGAAAAATGAGGGAAGAGCAAGAAAAAAATGAAAAGGATATAGAAGGAGAGAAAGAAGATCCATGGAGGAAGAAGGAAGCGAAGATACCAGGGCAGACAGCAGGTTAGAAGTGAATGAAATGAACAGTGACCCCAAAACAGTGAAAAAAAAAACATGGAAACAATGAGAGAAACAGGAGAGTGAAAGCTAGAAGGGAGGTAGAGAGCGAGGGGAGGGTAAGATGAGGAAAAGGTTAAAGGAAGGGTACGGACAAGACAGTAAAGGGAGGAAGGGATGAGGAGAAAGAAGTCAGAAGAGGTGGAGAAGGGAGAGAAGGGAACAAAACAGGAGAGAAGGAGGGCGTGAGAGAACGAGGGAAGGAAACACGAAGGGAGAAGGAGGGGAAGGGTACGGACAAGACAGTGAAGGGAACAAGGAGGAAGGGATGAGGAGAAAGAAGTCAGAAGAGGTGGAGAAGGGAGAGAAGGGAACAAAACAGGAGAGAAGGAGGGCGTGAGAGAACGAGGGAGGGGAAGGGAGAAGATCAGAAGAATTTGAAGCGAACAAGGCGGAGAAGAGGAGGAGGAGGAGGGGGAGATCAGAACAATGAAAAGAGGAGTCATATGGGGTTACAATTTTTGGTGTTATTATTACCGTCCGTGTTTGTTTAGGGTAAGCGAAAGCGATAGACATAAATAGAACAACAGATAGCGCAAAATTCACACCCATAAGTTGCGCCATTTCAAACTGGGAGCGAAACAGAAAATCAGTAATATAGTTATTTACCCACAAAAAAATGAACGTGAAATTGAAAAATAATACAATAGAGATTTATAATAAGCACATAATTGGGTGAAACTAACCAGGAACCAAAAAGGGAAATCCGTAATACAGTTTTTGACCTCAGTAACATGAACGTCAAATTGAAAAAAAAATACAAGAGACAAATATATAATGAGCTCATAATTGGATGAAACTAATGCCACATAATGTTATACAAAACCATCATATCCTGGGTGTGTAAATGTTTATGGAAGTTTTGCATATTCAATTTTTGCGCGCGAGTCGTAAGCAAATATTGTTGTAAGCGTCACAAAACCACAGGGAAATTACAAAATGTGGAACGCGCGCACCAGAAGCGAAACAATATCCATCTGCTGAGTAATTTGTTGATTTTGCAAATAGTACAGTTTTATGCGTTCCGGCTCGCTGCGTGTTACTGTTTTCGCTTTATTATTGAAAGCATCAGCCAACATAACATTCACTATAGGGAGAGAAACCTCCTGGAAACTAAATTATCTTATCACACCCTCGTCACATTGTGTCTTTAACTATATATAAATATATATATTTTTAACGTTTCGGCCTATGGAGCCGGTAGGCTTCCTTGGTGGGGCCTGATGGTCGGCCTCAGGCAAGTGTTTATAATGGCGCCATCTTGCTCGGCTCATGCTGCCCCCCGGAATTAATCTTTGAGCCTCTCTTTAGCCAGAGAATCTAGAATACGGGTTAATAGGTGGTCTTCAGGGCAGCATGTGGGTAATCTTAGGCCACTCGGCGGTTACTGAAAAATCCCAACCGTGGCTGCGGGCAGGACTCGAACCCGTGTCCTCCTGAACGAGGCGCTGGCACACTACCCACTCAGCCACTGCCTTCCCGAATTATCAAATTCAGCTTTTTGTTATTTTCCCAGGGGAGAAAGGAGGAAACGAAAAATCTGCTTATAATTCTTTCTGCTTCTGTTTGCCTATTTAGTCATACAATTCCGCGAACGGTTACTCGCTTTCCTAAAAACATATCCCGGGATTCCCCTCTTGACTGTTCAGACACACAACGTTACCTCAAAACACAGCAGCACGGGGGGGAATGGTACTACTTACTGCTTACTATTAATACACTCAAGCAACTAGAATGTAATCATCTGGTTACTTACTCACGCGATTACAACATAAAAAAATGAAACCTGATTGATCTAACGCACACTTTTCTATATATTCCCCAAATATTTTCAATGTGAGTTAACGGATATTCGAATTTATCAACGTTACGGTCAATTTTCCGCAACCGCAAGTACCGTTCTCTTTTAAATTTCGTTCCTCAACGCTTAATAATACTTTCAGGTAAATTAACGTCAAGAATTCCTTCGGATAATATAGTTCGAGCCCCGCCAGGCATTCGCACAGGACCGAGAATAATAGTCGAGCCTTCATTTCCTGACTCGTTTGGGTTTAATTCCTCTCCGTTTCATATCCTTGCGGTTTCGCCTCTTTGCGTCCCATTCCTTTCCTCTCTGCCCCAATTCAGGTCCTCTTTCTCTCCGCCGTGCAAGAAGAGGAGAATCTAAACCTTCCTTTTCTCCTACGTTTAATTCTCCTCATTCTCTAAACTTTGCAAGATCAGGAATAACATTTACACTTTCTTTCTCGTCTCTGCCCCAATTCAGGTCCTCTTTCTCTCCTCCATTCAAGAAGAGGAGAATCTACACCTTCCTTTTCTCCTACGTTTAATTCTCCTCATTCTCTAAACTTTGCAAGATCAGGAATAACATTTACACTTTCTTTCTTCTCTCTGCCCCAATTCAGGTCTTCTTTTTTTCCTCCATTCAAGAAGAGGAGAATCTACACCTTCCTTTTCTCTTACGTTTATTTCTCCTCATTCTCTAAACTTTGCAAGATCAGGAATAACATTTACACTTTCTTTCTTCTCTCTGCCCCAATTCAGGTCCTCCTGTCTGCCATGCAAGAAGAGGGAAATCTACATCTTCCTTTTCTCTCATGTTAAATTCTTCATATATCTCTCTACGTTGCAGTATCAGGAATAACATTTACACGTTCTTTCTCATCTCTGTCTAATTCAGGTCCTCTTCTCTGCCATGCAAGAAGAGGACAACCTACACCTTCCTTTTCTCTTATGTTTAATTCTTCCCATTCTCTCTACGTTGCAAGATGAGGAATAGTATTTACACCTTCTTCACCTTTAGCCCAATTCAGGTCCTTTTCTCCGCCGTGCAAGAAGAGGGCAACCTACACTCTTCCTTTCTCTTTCGTTTAATCCTTCCCATTCTCTCCAAGATCAAGACTAGTATTTACATTTTCTTTCGTTTCGTGTCCTCTGAGTCCTGGTTTTGTTTCTTCCTCTTGAATTTACCGTTTCCAGAGGGCTAATTTCATCCCTGTCAGCTTAAACGGATAAGTAAGAATAAAACACGTGTATAGTTTTCTGACCTTATTTTCTATTTCCACTTTTTTTTCGCTTCGTGTCTTCTGAGTCCTGGTTTTATTTATGTTCGTCTTGAATTTCCCGTTCCCAGAAGGCTAATTTCATCCCTGTCAGCTTAAACGGATAAGAATGAATATTTATAATAGTTCTCGATCTTATTCTATTTACACGTCCTTTCTTTCGTGTCTTGTTAGTCATGGTTTTGTTTATGTTCCCCTTGAGTTTACCGTTTTCAGAGGGCTAATTCAATCCCTGTCAGCATTTAAACGGATCGCCAGGAATAAAACACTTGAATAGATTCCGACTTTATTCTATTTAAACGTTTTTTCCTTCGTTTTTGTGAGTCGTGGTTCAGCGTTTTCGTAAGGTTAATTCCATCCCTGTCAGCTTAAACGGACCACCAGGAATAAAACGCATAATTTTCTGACCTAATACCTGTTTTTCTCTCTTTTAACTTTAACAATATTTACGATCACGTTTCCTGTGGCTTATAGTTTTAATCCCATTCCTTTGGTATTCACGAGAGACATAACTAAGGGTACAGCTTTTATTTTTACGGACAATCTCTTTCGCCAGTGTCTCGTTACGTTTAAGTTCTTATTTTTTGGGGGGATACTTATTTTGTTATGTTTCCTCGCTTTTAAGACTCAATTCCATTTCTTCAGTATTCACGAAAAGCAACTAGCGGTGTAGCATTTATTTTTGCAGTCATAATCTTATCAGGGAATGCTTCTTTACGTTTAAGTTCTTGTCTTCAGGAAATTTATACTTTTTTTGTTATTTTTCATCGCTTATAAGACTTTAACTCCATATCTTTGGTATTCACGAACAACAACTAAGGGTACATAGTTTATTTTTTCAGACAGTCTCTTTCGCCAGTGTTTCATTGCGTTTAAGTTCTTGTTTTGAGGAAATAGATACTTCTTATGTTATGTTTCATCGTTTATAAGACTCAATTCCATTTCTTCAGTATTCACGAAAAACAACTTACGGTGTAGCATTTATTTTTGCAGCCATAATCTCCTTCGCGAGTGTTTCTTTACGTTTAAGTCCCTGATTTAAGAGAACGTATACTTCCAGTGTTACGTTTCATCCCTTCAACCTCGCACGCAACACTGAACTCGCACATTTACTCATTAACTCACTCGGACATTCACACAAATCGTCCCAGGCTGTTTATTAAGGAAATTTCTCACATAAAAGCATATACACGCACGTAATTACAGTTTCACGTAAAATACATTAACTAAATCACTACTTCCTCTTTTCATTCACACACTCATTCATTTATTCATTCATTTATTCTACGTATATAGCCGGGATTTGCCTTTTGCTCGGACCTGATAAATGAAGGTATTCGTGCGAGACTCTATAAAAATGCATTTGTGCTAACCGAATTCCTCGTTCCCTCGCGCGGTGTTGAAGGGGTGGTGGCACTTTTGGAGCGGCTCACCTTTTCCTTTTTTATCATTTTCTTTTATTGTATTCTCTCGCGTACTTTTCTTTTAGTTATATTTATTTTTTTCCACTTTTCTTGTCTTCGTTTCCGTTTAGGTTTTGCATAATCTGTTCGCCTTTCGTTTTCTTAATATTTTGTCTACATTTATTTTCTTTTGGTTGCTTTTCTGTAGTTTAAGTTTGTTTCGTTTACTTTTCATGTCTTTTCTTTTAGTTTAGCTTTTATGGGTTTCGTCCACCTTTCTTTTTTTCTTAATTTTCTTTTTACAGTTTCATTTTGCTTACTTTACTTAAATTTTGCTTCATATATTTTTCCTCTTTTTTGGTTTTAGTTTAGCTTTTTAAAGGATCCATCACCCTTTGTTTTCCTCAATTTCCTTTTGTATATTTCTTTCGTTTCCTTTCCTCTCGTTGTTTAATTTAGTTTCGTTCACTTTTATTGCTTTTCTCTTTTTTCCGTTTTCTATCACTTTATTTCCCAGTAATTCATCTTCGGAAACTATATTTTGGAACCGTCAATCCCACCTTTTTCGCTTTCTACTTTTGTTTGTTTCAGTTTACTTTACTCTCCTATAGTTTCTTAGTGTGTGTTTAATTTCGTTTCGCCATTTTTCAAGATTTTTTACTTTGCTCTCTTTTTAGTAGTTTCGACCCCATCGGCCTCCACGCAAGACTGAAGGGACACTGGCGGGCAGCAGGGAGGTTTATTGCTTTTGGGGCCGCAGTGGCAATATGTGGGCAAGCTGGCGGCTCAGAATCGCGGAGGGTTATAGCAAAAAGGAGGGAAAAAAGGACAGCGGATTCACCTACCTTGCTAAGAATATACGTGGGAAGGAAAAGGAGAATTCGAACCCTTCCTGGAGGCGATTCTTGTTTCTTTTATTACTGTTTTATTTCTTAACTTGTATGTGTGTGCGTGTCTTGGTGTGTGCGCATGTTTGTTTGGCTGTATGTGTGAATGTGTATGTATGTGTGTGTGTGTGTGTGTGTATGTATTTTTAGCATCCCCAAAAGAATGTGTAATCTGTATGTGCGTTGGTCTTCCTTTGTGTTATGTATACCTTTATGTGTGTGTACATGTGCGTGTATGTGTGTGTGTGTGTGTGTGTGTGTGTGTGTGTGTGTGTGTGTTCATAGTCCCCCCCAAAAAAAAGGCAACCATGTATTTTTTGACCTTACAATTCCTTCTTTATTTGTGCGTATATAAATATGTGTGTCCGTTTGTTTACTGTGTGCGTGTGTACGTGTCTGCATACTTTTATCATCCCCCAAACAATCACAGACAGGTAATTAGAGGCACTTAACTGCATAGCCAATTAAAAGACACTATTTATGCAGTTAAGGGAGCATTAGGACAAAAGAACCCGCAACATACGCACGTAATAACACAATCATTTTTATCAGTTTTAATGCGGAGGGACGAGATATTTATGGACCCAAGCTGGCATTCGCGGGCTTAAATATTAGACGTGAAACCCTTTGAAAGCAGCGGCCGGGAGGAGGAGGTGGAAGAGGAGGAAGGGAAAGGGAGAGGATTGAGGGAGAAGCAATATAAAAGTAAAAGAAAGTAAGGGAAAGAAAACGATAAAAAGAAACGGAGACTATTAAAACCTGGACGAAAAGGCAAAAGAAGGAAAATATATGAGAAAAATCAACGTAAGGAAAGCAAACGAAAGAAAACTAGAAAAATGATGACGTAAGGGGTGGAAAATGAGGGTGATTGAGGGAGTATGAAGATTAAGAAGAGGTGGGAAGGAGGAATTGAAGGGGGAGGAAGATTAAGTTGAGGAAGGGAGGATTGAGAGCGAGAAGAAAAATTAAGTGGAGCCAGAAGGTGGATTGAGGGAGAGGCAAAACTAAGTGGAGGTAGAAAGGGGTGGATGTAAAAGGGGGAGGAGAAGCAAAATTATGTGGAGTTGGAAAAGGGTGGAAGACGGAGATTGAGGATGGAGCAAAATTAATGAGCTGTGAATGTGTATAAGCTGGAGGGAAATGAGGGAGAGGATGAATTATTGTTGTGGGGAGTATTCTGTTTATTTTCATGTTTTTTCCCTCTTTTTGTCAATATGGATTAACCGTGGAGTGAATTGTTGAGGAGAAGGGTGCGGCGATGGTGTGTGAGTACGGGGGTTTGTCTATCTCCCTGTCTGTTTACCTGTCTGTCAGTCCTTCACGTGGTGTTGGTAATGATTTTGACATGACAAAGACTTGACTATTTCGTGCGAGTGTGAGGGTTTGTCTGTCTGTCTGTCTACCTGTCTGTTGGTCTGTCTGTTAGTAAAGATTTTGACGTGGCTACTCTGTGACGGTAATTAGGTCTTGTGGTAATGATAATAACGATCAGGTAAGAAAATAGTTGAGGTTTCTTGTTTAATTAGCCCGGTGGTGGTGGTGGTGGTGGTGGTGGTTACCTTGATTATGCAGTGGTGGTGATGTAGTGAGATCAAGACCCTAATGGTGATGTGTGGCCCTCGGTGATGAATGTGATGAAGGGGAGGTGGTGGTGGTGGTGGTGGTGAGAAGGGTGAAGAACTAGTGATGGTGTGGGCAGAGGTAGTACTGGTGGTGATGGTGATGTCAGTATTGGTAGTGGTGGTGGTGGTGGTGGTGGTAATGATTATAATGAGAAAGTGGCGTGAGTCAGGGAGTGGAGGTGACGGTGGTGTTTTTGTTGGTGGCAGTGGTGGTGGTGGCAGCAGTGACCGAGGCAATGCTTGACGTGGTGGTGGTGGTGGTGATGATGAAAAAGTATTATGAGAGTGTATTGACAAGTGTATTACCCGGAACACACATAAATTCAGGTGTATTTTTACCTCCCTACACGCCACACAGGTACAAATTGTGGACAGGTGCGATGATATGCGGTTCAGGGAGATCAATTCATACCGTACCGTACCTGGAATTCACAGGAGAATCGAACCTGGTGACATTTAATACCGGAGTAGCTTTAGTACGGACCTTCAGCCAACACTCCCGCCTAAAAGCTTTCGAGAGATGAATGTCCCACGAAGTTACTATTTGAGGGAATAAATGTATGATATGTGTATACGTTGGGGGTATATGCTATAGCTACACGTTGCCTTGGTGTTCATCTCCGTCACATTGGCCCTTGGGATAGATAAATATAGAAAAATGTAGATAGATTGATATAGATATAAGTAATTGTAAATATATGCAGATGGAAGCAAGTGAATGAAGATGGATAAATAGAGGTAAATAATTGTCGATAAAGATGGAGAAAGGTAAATAAATGTCCTGCGAAATAACTTTTTTTAAGGGGGATAAACGTAAATAAATAAATAAATGTAGTTAAATGCAGACAAAAAATGTCGTTTAGTAAATGTACGCAGACAAACAAATGGTAGACATATAGAGATAAACATAGATCAAATGTCCCACCAATTAACTCTTTTTAGGGGGCATAAACATAAATAAATAGATAAATGTAAATAAATAAATATAGATAACTAAATGCAGGTACACAAATAAATAGTAAACAAATATAGATAAATGTAAATCAGTGTCCTACAAGGTAGCTCTTTTTTTCGGGGGATAAATGCACTGGAATCAACAAACCGCGGACAGTATTGGCGTGAATGGGTCATTGATCTTTTCTATTCACCCGGGCATTTAGGCGGAAAGGTACAGCGGCGGGGAGGGTCGGTGGCGCGCGGGGCTGCATTGGCTGGTGTTCGTATACGTGGCGTGCTCCGGTCAAGGGTGTTTTGGTCAAGGAGTGAAGGTGTATCGGACGTAAGTGTATTGAACGGGTGGGACAGCGAGGGAGAGAACAGTGTGGCGTGTTTTCTTTTTAAGGTTTTGGACATAACAAGTTTCTGGGGGATAACTTTATGAAATATTGTGTTTGTGATGCATGTTCTCTTTTTTTTACTTTCTCCTTTTCTTTTTTTTCTTTCTTTCACTTTCCTTCTTTCGTTCTTTCTTTCGTTATTTCTTTCCTTCGTTCGTTCTTTCTTTGTTTATGTTTTCTTTCTTTTTTTTCTTCCACTTCTTTCTTTCTCTCTTTCGTTCACTATATGTTTCTCTCTCTCTCTCTCTCTCTCTCTCTCTCTCTCTCTCTCTCTCTCTCTCTCTTCCTCTATATATCAGTCTGTCTCTATCTATCTACCTGTCTGTCTATCTACCTATCTGTCTATCTATCTACCTATCTATCCATCTTATGAACTCACATTTACCAACATATACAATAACTTCACCTTCAGCTAAGCAACAATTCATCACATCATATGTTATTCAACATTCAATATGGAGAATAATTTACATACCTATCATTTTCTCCCTTCCAAAACTAACCAAAAGCTCTCTACTTTATAAGCTTATTACCAACCGCGGCGAACCATTTCTCGTCGGAAGCAGATATACAATAATAGTGCGCTTCGTAAAAGTCGTATTTCCATCTCGCGCGGTGTTGACTGACTCTTCGCTCTCCGCCCGCTGCCGGTTCGTGTTGCACCAGTGATGTACGCAAACTCGGGCCACGGCGTATGAGAGTGGGATAGATGGATAGATAGGTAGATAGATAGGAAGATATATAGATAGATAGGTAGGTAGATAGAGATAGATATATAGATAGATAGGCAGGGTGAAAAAAAGAAAGAGAAAGAATGAATGAAAGAAATTAAGAAAGAGAGAAGGACAGAGAAAAAAAGACAGGCAGACAGACAGACTAACAGACAGAGACGCAGACACACACAGACAGAGACAGACAGACAGACAGACAGACAGAGAGAGCGTTATTATGTCTGTTTCCTCAAAGAACAAACTCAAGAACAGACAGAAACAGACAGACAAACAGGGAGATAGATAGATAGGCAGATAGATAAACAGAGAGTGAGAGAGAGAGAGAGAGAGAGAGAGAGAGAGAGAGAGAGAGAGAGAGAGAGAGAAAGGGGGGGGGGGCGAGGGAGAGAGAGAGGATGTCATATCCACAAAAGCCTTACCTTCCATTCCAGACCACAAAGAAAAAAACAGCGGAAAATATCACAATGCCAACTTTGTGTATTCCGAAGAACCGCTATTTTTTCCTTCTTTTCACTCGGCTTTCTCTTCCGCATTCGTCCATCCACCTTCATGAATTATCTGAAGTATCATCCGGACATTCATTTCACACAACGCGCTGATGGATTTTGCCTTTAGTCTTCGTTGTTTTTAATGGTGCGGACGAAAACAAAACGATATATGGAAACGCTCGTGGAAAAATGTCAGGATTCCAATATTTTTCTTTCGGAGATGCATGCAGACTGCTGCCGTTGTTGTTGTGTTGCGCTGGGCGAGACCTAACGTGAGGGGAGCGTGCTTTTGTTGTTATTATATATACACATACATACATACATAGAATATACACACACAAATACAGTACATCAACACCATCACCTCCATCACTATCATCGTCAAACGTGCTTTTTTGTTGCTTTTTTTGTCTGTTTTTTTGCCCTTGAGCTGTCTCCATTGCTGTATATCAAAATCATCACCATCATCACCATCACCACCACCATCACCATCACCATCACCATCATCAGCATGTATTATCCCACTGTCAAGGTTGTTTCCCGGATTGGTTAGAGTTTAGTGAGTCTGAAATTCTGTGTTTATTTTCAGAGTGGCTTATAGATAACTGATAGGTGATAAGATGATACTTTGTTTGTATCTGTTAGGTCTTCTTTGTATGTGATATGATTATGGTTCAGATGTTTGCCATGTTTTTGATGGGTACATAGATTTCATTTGTTTTATTGATTTACGCATGAATTTGTCTAGGAATTTGGTGGAATCTGATGGCATAGTTATCAGTTCATGTTACTAATTCACTTCTTCTGGTCACACGTATACTGCTATTTATTATTTCAAAGCCAGTATCCATTTATTTCACTTATTCATCCATCGCAATTTTTACGTCTATGCCTATTGCGCCGGTGGGCTTGCTTGAGGGGCCGGGATGGTATTCGGCCCCAGCCCTTCATGGCGCAGGCAAGTGTTCATAGTGGCGCCATCTTCTGCTATTTATTATTTCAAAGCCAGTATCCATTTATTTCACTTATTCATCCAACGCAATTTGAAGCACCGGGCGAGCACTTCATATATACTAAAATTCTGCATTCCTGTTTTCCATCGTTTCACTATTAACTTTACCTATTAATTTCCCAACACGTTTTCAATAATTCGTCTCACTCACTCGCTTATTTGAGTCAGATTCTTCACTTATCCATAATCACTTTAATTTCTCACGTCTCGCTATCCCAAATTAAAAGATGGAATTGATAGCTTTCACATGACATTAAACGAGATAAACTTGCGAGTGTTTAAAAAGAGTGAATCAACCGAGTGTGGGAGCGGCTGGTGGCATTCTATCGCTATTTTTACAACCAATTTTAGGATGGGAATTATGGAGCGTGGGAGTGGCTGCCTTGCTCTCTCTCTCATCCTCTTTTCTCTTCCCCTTCTCCCTTCTCCTCTTCTGCCCTCTTTCTCATCTCTCTTCGTCTCCAACGTCTTCAATCCTCTTTCCTCCTTTCACTCTTTCCCTCCTTTTGTTCTTCCCTTCTCCTCCTCACTCTTCTTTGTCTTCCATCTACATCCTCAAGGCTTCTTAACTCTCCTCATTCCTTTACAAGTCTTCTCTGACGCTACCCTTCACCTTTCCCGTCCCCATTTGCCTCGTTATTTGATTGTCTGTGTCTCTTTCTGTGCTTCTGGTTATCTGTCTCTGTGTGCCTGATTCTGTCTCTATCTCTCTCCTACACACATACTTCCCTTCCACCTCACTCTTTTTATCTTCTCTTTTTGCCTCTCTGTTTGATTTTCTGTGTCTCCTTCTCTGTTTCTGGTTATCTCTATCTGTCTCTTAAGTCTCTCTCTATTTCTCTCTCTCTCTCTCTCCCCCTTACAAACACACACACACACACACACACACACACACACACACACACACACACACACACACACACACACACACACACACACACAGACTTCCATTCCCTCTCTCACTGCTTCGCTAATTTACGATCCTGTTCCTTCATATTCACGAGCCGTTCTTAGTATTTACGTTTCCTCCATCATCTTCTTTTACATGAATTCTAATATCGTACGTACAGCGCGAGATTCGACTCCGTTATTACCATGTCGAAGGTTTGTATATCATCATCCTCGGTAGTAAATTATTCAGTAACACATCTCACTCTTTTTTTTAGTCGCTCTTATTAGAAAAACGCATAAAAAACAAAGCAAAACAAGGTTAGTAATCACCTGCACTGCAAATCACTAAATTAAGCGGAATAACACATCAATAGATGGCTTATTTTTTGGAGGAGGGGGAAGAGCAGGGAGAGGGGGTGAGGGGGGAGAGGGGAGAAGGGAAGGAGAGAGAGGGTGAAGGAGGAGGAGGGGGGAAGAAGGGGGAGGAGGAAGGAAAGAAAGGGAAGGATGGGGAGACGAGGATGAAAGGGGAGGAAGGGGGTGAAGAAAGGGTAGGAGGGAGAGGGTGAAGGAAGGAAGGGGGTGAGAAGGGGAGGAGGGAGAGGGGGAAGGAGGAGGAGAGGAAGGGGAGGGGGAGAGAGGGGGGATCCATGGTAATCTTATAAACAAAAACAGTCTACGTAATCCACGGAACCATAAAAATGAAAAAGATATGAAGCCGCCGCTCATACCGGGCATACGTCACGAACAGAAACACGGCTAAATGACTCTCTCTCTCTCTCTCTCTCTCTCTCTCTCTCTCTCTCTCTCTCTCTCTCTCTCTCTCTCTCTCTCTCTCTCTCTCTCTCTCTCTCTCTCTCTCTCTCTCTCTCTCCGTATCATATCCCTCTTTAACCCTCCCACTCTCTCTCTCTTACCCTCTCTTTCTCCTTCCCATTCTCTTTCTTACTCTTTCTTTCTTCCTATATACGTGTAATACCCCTTTCTGCTCCCTCTCCTTCTCCCTCTTTCTCTCTCTCCCTCTCTGCCTACCTTATGAAATACCAACCTCACCCTCTCCCTCTCTCTTTCTCTCCCTCCCTCCCTCTCTCTATATAATAATGCTTTGACAAATTGCTTTACCCTTCCCCTCTCTCCCTCCCTCTCCCTCCCCTTCCCTCCCCGCCCCCCTCACTTACACACACGCCCCCCCCCAAAAAAAAAGTTAAAAAAAAAATACATTACCCACATCACTCACTTCATACAGACCGGCCAATAAACTCAATCATAACACACAAACGATCATTACACACGACACGCACACATACACATACCCACACACCCACACACACACACACACACACACACACACACACGTTAATGCACGGTGATGTAATATTATGAGTGTTTATGGGTTTGTGTGTGTTTGTGAGGCATATAAATAGCATGGGGGGTCATTAGTTGTTCTTGTTTGTTTACTTTTGAAATGATGTATAGATCGATAGGTAAATTAGCTGATTAATGGCCGGAAAAACAGGCACAGAGATATGTCAAGGTATAAGTTGAATAAGTAATGGATGGGTTTAGTTATTTATAAGTACAAATGCCCCCCTTTCCCCTTTCTCTCTCTCTCTCTCTCTCTCTCTCTCTCTCTCTCTCTCTCTCTCTCTCTCTCTCTCTCTCTCTCTCTCTCTCTCTCTCTCTCTCTCTCTCTCTCTCTCTCCACCTGCAAATGTCTTTACCATCTTACCACCTGCACGCTAACCTAATGTAGTACTTCGTGAAAGATATCAAGCTGAGAGAGGAGGAGGAGGAAGAGGAAGAGGACTAAGAAGACGAGGAGGAGGATGGAGACGAGGAAGAGGACGAAGAGGACGAGTAGGAAGAGGAGGAAGAGGAGAAGGCAGGAGTATAATCTCAATAAAACGCTCCAACCCTCACAGTAGGACACGATATCAAGCCATCAACTCCCACCACCTTTGTGTTTACTACTCGACAGAAGCCCAGAGTTTACACCTTTACCTGCAACGTGTAAATACGAGTCCCACGTAAGTCGTAACATACCCCGAGAGACACTACAACACATTAGTAATCAACGTTTTCCTCTTAATATCGCTAGCATTGTTGTTACTACTGGAAGTGCACTGAAATCTGGCGAGCTTGGGGTTAAAATGAATGGGAGAGTTTGGAGTATACGCTAAAGCCGTGCATGTAATATTCTTAGACACGAAAACACATTAATAATCAACGCTTTCCACTTGCTAACACTATCATTCGAAGTGCTCTGAAATCTAGCAAGCACAGAGTCAAGAATGGCAATGTTATATTCTCAGAGGAACACATTAATAATCAACGTTTGCCCTTAGTGACACATCCATTCGAAGTGCCCTGAAATCTAGCGAACTCAGGCTTAAGGGTAGCACTGCAATATTCTCAGGGGGCACTAAAACAAATTATGAATCAACGTTTCCTGCTTACAGGCGCTATTATTTGAGGTTCACTGACATCTAGCAAGCTCAGAGTCACCATTTGAGTCCACTGAAATCTAGCGACTCAGAGAAAAGAATAGCAATGTTATATTTTAAGGAGACTGAAACACATTAAGAACCACCGTTTTCCAATATATTTTGCTACCTTTCGAGGCGGACGTGATTTTTGGCAGGCTCAGTTTAAGGGGAACCACACCATTTGAAGTCCACTGAAATCTAGCGACCTCAGAGAAAAGAATAGCACTGTAATACTCGTTAAGGAAGCTGAAACACATTAAGAATCACCGTTTTCCCTTCACTTGCGTCAACATTCGAGGTGCACTGAAATCTAGCGAGGTCAGTTCAAGGGGGACCACACCATACGAAGTCCACTGAATATCTAGCGAGGTCAGTTCAGGGGATCAGCACAGCACAACACAACACTGCCTTGGCTCTGTCTATAGGAAACCTGCAGATAAGCCAGACTGAGCTGCTGCAGGCCCCGTCAATACACACATACAGAAACCCTCACCTCACGCCGGCTGGAGGAGGAAGTGGTACATTTTTTATAGGCGTCTCCCCCTACAGTATTATTCAGGATGGTTCTACATGTTACGGAAGATTTCTCACTCCCTACCCTCCTTCCTCTTCTTGTTCCTTTCTCTATTTCTACTTTATTTCTACTTTTGTTCCCGCCTCCTTCATCCTCTTTCTTCATCCCTTCCTTCGCCGCTTTTTCTCTTTGCTGATTTTATTTTGTTTTCTCCTTCGGTCTCCCGCTTCATCCTCTCCTCTGCCTCCTCTCCATTTATTCATTCTTCTATTTCTTATTCCATTGTCCCACGTTTGCTTCCCTCCTGTTTCCTTCCTGTCTCTCTCCCTTGCCTTCTTTCTCTTCCTCCTTTATTCCTTCCCTCCCTCCACTGGTTCCTTTTCTATCTCCTCTCTCTCCCTTCTGTCTCCCCTTGCCTCCTTTCCTCTATTCTGTTCCTCTCTCCTTCTCTCCCCTGCTTTCTTCTCTCCATTCTTTTGCCCTCCTCCCTAACTTCCATCCTTCTTTTCCTATCCGTATACCTCCCTCTCCGTCTTTCCTCCTTTCCATTTCTTATTTCCTCTCTCCTTCTGTACCTTCCCTTTCCCTTTGTCTCTGCCTCTCTCTTATCTCCTCTCCTTCTAGTTCCACGACCTTGTATAACCCGCATATCTGCCTCGTCGTCCTACTCCTCCTCCAACTCCTTCTCCTCCTCTATTCCTTCGCCCCTTCCTCATCTCCTCTCTGGCCCGGTGACCCTCCTGTCGCTTCTATAAACACAACAGAATGGCCCGGAAGACAGGACTGCTTCATCTTCCGCCTCCTTGTCCCCCTTCCCTCCCTCCTTCCCTCCTCCGTCCTTCAAGGCACCTGCACAATAATACCTGGCCATGCATGTCCTGTAGTTACCTTGATGACTTGCGAAATTGACCTGGTGTTTCGATTCCTGTCTCCCAAAGCTCAGAGTGAATAGTCGACGTTTGAGGAGGGAGGTCGTGTAGGTGAGGCTGTTATTGTATTCCATCTCCGTTTAATTAAGGTGAAAAGGAAGTCAGTCATGTGTGCGTTGCCTCAGGGCTCGTATCCGTCTCCTTGGTTACGGAGTTTGCTGTGTAAGATCTTTATTACAACACGCAAACAGAGTGAGTGACCTTTTAGTTTTACGGTGGAATGTAGCTAAACTAACGTAGGTATTTATGCTCTGGGTGGATAGTAATCTCAGTGTAGCTTGAAATATGAATAAGCTTAACACATTTTTTACAGCAATGGAAGCAGCTCAATGGCAACAGAAAGAGGGTGTAGAAAAAAAGCCCGCTAATCGCTGTTCCTATAAAAGATAGAAGTGAAGAGTGGTTATTTTTTTTATAGTTCATTTAGAGAGACGTAAAACCGAGTGGGTGACGTTTGACTTCACGGTGGAATCTAACTCAATGAACGTGGATATTACATTTTTTATACTCTGGGAGGAGACCAATATATGTATGACCTGTTGGAATATTAAAAAACGCCTAGCACTGGAATGGGAGTAAATTATTAACCCTTGTCAGCTGGTCCGTGTTGGTATAGTTAGGAATTGTTAGACGTTTCCGCCTCTCGCCTCAACTACTTCCAAAGGCCGAAAAGGAGATCAGTCGGGTTCTCATGAGTGTTTCTATAGATTCCCGGTACAGAGGAAGGGTCAAACTACCACCAGGGTCATTCAGCAACCCCTGGAAATGCCCAAAACTCCCACGAAAGCCTTGTCAAGAGTGTTTTTATACATTCCCGGTACAGAGGAAGGGTCAAACTACCACCAGGGTCATTCAGCAACCCCTGGAAATGCCCAAAACTCCCACGAAAGCCTTGTCAAGAGTGTTTTTATACGTTCCCGGTACAGAGGAAGGGTCAAACTACCACCAGGGTCATTCACCAACCCCTGGAAATGCCCAAAACTCCCACGAAAGCCTTGTCAAACGTGTGTGCTTGGGCGCCGAAATGTTTGATAATACGACCCACAGACTTTTCGCAAACATACCAAACCAGCGGCAAGATAACATAAATTAGTAAAACCAGTATAGTTTTTTCCCCCACAGATCCCACAGACCCCCACCACCGCGCCATCAGAAGTGGGCGTAGCCAACAAACTCTTCCAGCTCTAAAAGGTCAGGACAAGAACGTCATGCTGAATCTTCTTCTTCACGTATTTAAAGAAGCTCAAATTGATGCTTTATGTACTTACAAGGAGGTCATGCAGGGTGGGTGATTGAGGCGAGTGGTGGAGGAAGAAGAGGTTTGGTTAGGTTAGGTTAGGTTAGGTTAGGATACGTGAGCTTAGCCTTTTTTCTCGGTCTAAATGAAAAGCAACGGAATTTCGAAAGGCAACCTAAAACGTTTACATCAGTGCCTTTATGGAGCGGGGGAAAGGATACACACACAAACGTTTATCTGATCCGTCAATAACAATAACCAAAATAACGGGAACGCTTGAATCTCTTGTGCGCGCCGTGACACGCGAGACCCGGGGAAACATTCAAGGCTAAAACTAATTGAACGTTCGCGGCAGTGACCTTAGGCGGCGCTGCACATTCCCGCCGGCCCTCACTTGTTCCCTGTTCCCACCACCCTGCCGTTCACACATACCCGACGTGTTTCCAGCCAGCCAGTCAACCGTTCAGCCATGTTCAATGTCTCCCTAGCCTTGTTTTCAGCCATACAGCCGTTCTGCCAAGTTCCATGAGTTACTAGCTTCGTTTTCAGCCATAGTCATTTAAACAGCCCCCACGAGATTCCAGACTTATTTTCAGCCAGCCGATCATTCGTTTAGCCACGTTCAATACCTTTCCAGCCTCTTTTTCAGCCATTCAGATAGGTTCGATGAGCTTTCAGTCAAATTTCCAGCCAGCCAGTCAGCCAGTCAGTCAGTTAGCCAGTACACGAGGGATTGTTTTTTGTAAGCCAGCCATTCAGTCAGACTTCCGTACTTTCATGATTTCAACTAGTCACCCATTTGATTTATCCAAGCCGTATGTGTCCTCAGTCTTGTTTTCCAGCCAGCAGCTCAGCCATGCCGACGTAATTCCAGTCTTATTGCTCATCAAGCCAGCCAGCCGTTGAGCCAAGCCTAGCACGTCCCAGGAAACTCTTCAGCCGAGGCGCCACCAGCATCGTGTAGCATTTGCGCTCCCGGACAGGCGAGGCGGCGGCACTGATAAGGGCGGTAACAAGGCCTTCAAACGCTCCCCTGCTAAAAAGGATCCGCCCAAATAGGATACTGTGAACGTAGCGTCAGATTACCACAAGGCCGGGAAGTCGGGCGTGTGTTCAAACAGTGTTATGTTGCTCGCCACCCAGCCAGCCAGCCAGCCAGCCAGCCAGCCAGAGAGAGAGAGAGAGAGAGAGAGAGAGAGAGAGAGAGAGAGAGAGAGAGAGTTTGTTCCCTCGCTTATGTTGTTGTGAATCACGGCACTGAAACGTTATTTAAATGAGAAAATTCCTGCAGCGTGTGTCACTAAAAGACCGTGAATGTGGCTCCCGGCAGTTAAGGAGAGAACGCGTGCGAGTAAGAGGCGAATCTTCACACCTGAACACACCTGCGCGAAGATTAATGGAGGGTTAGATTTATGGTTCTTTTAACGTATTGTGTGACTGCTAATGTGGGCGCCTCTGTTTTTTTGTTTTTTTTTAGATGGAAAGAACTAAAATAATATGATAAATGAAGATTCTTTGGAGATGAAAAGAACTAGAGAAAATCTGACTAAAGAAGGGTTTTTAAGAGGGTTTTTTTTTAGAGATTGGAAGAACTGAAAAATATGACTGAGGAAGAATTTTTTTGAGATGGAAAGAACTATAAAGAATATGACTAGAGAAGGATTTTGGCGTCTCAGATTCCACCAGCCGATAATGACCTCTTTTTTGACCTCTAGATTTGCTTTCTTTCGTAGGAGCAGCGTTTAAAGGGAATTTTTTTGTAACTATTTTTTGTTGTTGTTGTTGTTTTTCTCTTCAACTGCTTCCCTTGCTGTACCAGGTTTTTTTTTTCATTATTGTTTTCTTTTTTACGCCCTTGAACTGTCTCCTCTGCTGTAAAAAAAAATAATAAATAAATAAAAATAAAAAGATTCACGTTACGTTTGTTTGGTGTGGCAAGAAAATATTTTAATGATTTATGCAGAAGATTTGCTTATATTATCCGGTTCCATAATTGTAGGTGTCCAGGTCACTGCTTGCGATTAATATCACTCTTACATGTAACTTGTCATTCTAACTGCCGTCATTAATTATTCACAGCGCACGTCATCTCCATACAAATCTCTCTCTCTCTCTCTCTCTCTCTCTCTCTCTCTCTCTCTCTCTCTCTCTCTCTCTCTCTCTCTCTCTCTCTCTCTCTTTTTACTCTCATTATTCACCTTGAGCAATAAATTCTAATTCTACACTAAAATGCAGCCCAGCCCTTCGTAACGACGCTGGGTAAACACGGGTGTAAGAAAGTGGATGAGTGGGAGCGGACCGGGTCTCTCCCTCCAACTACGAACCCTCGCACACGGTAAGTAGCTACTGCCCTGCCTTGCTGGGGGACCTCGCGTGCAGGTACTGACGTTGTGAGCTCGCTAACAGGTATTGATGCGTAAGGGGAAAAACGTACTTGAGGTAATTGTAAAGTGAAGCCACCAGAATGCAACACACACACTTCTCAATAAAAAGAAACGAGTGTGCAAGGCAGAAACTCAGCTTAGGATTTTCTTGTTGGTTACCTCAAGTGGTGTATTCCAGGTAATGGTATGCTTTAGACACCAAGACGCTACACATCTCCTACACTCTAAAAACAACGAGTATACAAGGCAGAAACTTGGCGAAGGATTTTCTTGTTGGTTACCACAGACATACTCTAGTTAATGGTAAGCTTAAGCCATCAAGACGCCACCCACACCAACTTCTCCTTCACTCTAAAAATCACGAGTATATACAATGAAGAATCTTGGCTCAGGATTTCCTCGTTGGTTAGCTCAAGTGTCCCTTTCCCCTGTGCTCATTTATCAAGCAACCCTCGAAGGAAGGAAGGAAGGAAGGGAGGACAAAAGGATTAGTGTCATGTGAACTGTGAACCGATCGACTGACTGACCGACTACCTGCATGCGAGGTTAAAAGACAGTCATACAGTTTGGTATTATAGAAAGACTGACCACGGGACAAAAAGGACATTATTAGCGTAAAAAATCTTGAGTTGCATTAAAGCCATGGATGAAAAAAATCTAATAAGTCTTTTCCAGTGATTGAAGTTGATTTTTAGGGAAATGTTCGGTAAAAAAGGATAAAAAAAAAATAATTAAGTTTTTGGAGAGTTACTAAATTTTACGAAGACTTAAAATAGTCTTGTAAAATTATATATCATACATCTCTCTCTCTCTCTCTCTCTCTCTCTCTCTCTCTCTCTCTCTCTCTCTCTCTCTCTCTCTCTCTCTCTCTCTCCTTTAGTGGCATTGTTGTGCAAGAAAAAGAAAAAAAAACAGCAGAAGCTCACAGTCACCCACCCATCGACCACAACCACTCACACACACACACACACACACACACGCACACACACACACAGACACACACACACACACTCTCTCTCTCTCTCTCTCTCTCTCTCTCTCTCTCTCTCTAACACACACACACACATACACATATTTTTCTTCCCCCAAAACCTTTCAAATACACCCAAATTCCCATACGGTGTAACTTTTTGATAACCGAGTAAACAACAAGAGTAACAAAAACAACAACCTCTCTCTACTACATCTTCCATCCAACTTCTATTCTCTTCCCGTTTTCCTTTCGGTTTTGAGTTAAGGCAGGGAACCAATTTCAATACATTTAACCTCTCCCTAGTTTTTCGCCTCTCCCTTCCAGCCTAGCAGCCTCCCGCGTACTGTTGTTTTATGGCTCGGAGTAGCAGGGGCAAGTGTGGCGTGAGATTAGACGAGCCACCGTGCTGTATCTCATGTCGAGGCTCTATTTCTGTTGTTCCCCGTCTTTTCAGTCTCTCTCCTTCTTCTTCTGACAGAGAGGGAGAGGGAGAGTGACGCGAAAAACGTAGGAGCACTGGACCCGAATGAAGCTACTCTTGTTTCACCCCCTTGCATGCGTTTTCAAGAGGAGCCACTGATGTTGTTTCGCTGCTTGCACCCGACGCTTACAACGCCATCTAGCTCCTGAATGTACACTCTAATATCCTTCTTTTCTTTTCTCCGGCACTCGACAGCGCGCCTCCTCAAAACACTACATTAACTCGTCCATTTTCCTTCGCCCGGAGAACTACTTACGAGGGGCGACTCAAAAATAGCGAGAAAGCGATGGAAAAAACGGTAGATACGACTTGCATGTGGAAAGATAACGAAAGGAAACGTGTATTTTATCATTAGGAGTGCAGCGTATCAATGTAGTAAAAATAACAGCAAAAGAAAAACGTTTTAAGTGAGTGAATCAAAAAGAGAAAAGAGAAAAGGTTGAGTGAAAACTTTGACTCAAATGTGGAAAGATAATGAAAAGAAAGGTGTATTTTATCATCAGGAGAGAAACGTTTAAATGTAGTAAGAAATAAACACAAAAGGAAAACATTTAAAGTGAGTGAATAAAAAAATAGAAAAGAGAAAAGGTTGAATGAAGACTTCGGAAGAAATAGATCGTGAAAAGGAACTCACATTTAATCAACAAGAGAAAAGGATATGAAATGAAAAAAAAATCACCAAGAGGAAGAAAAATAAGGATTCCCGGGTATAAAAAGATGAAAACTAATCGAAGCGGAATCTTTTTTAGAAGCCTGGGTCGTGTAACAGAAGTTCTTATGATGTGAGTATTGGAATCTCATACTTCTCCCCACCTGATTGATTTGATTGACTGCAGCTGTCGACGTTAAGAAAATAGAGAGGGAGAAAGAATAGAAGAAGGAAGTATAGAAGAAGGAAATATGTCCCGGCTTTGTAATAATGTTGGATCTTTTTTCTCTCTCTCCTCCAACTGGATGGTTGACAATGTTCACTTCCTTGTCATCCTCCTTTCTCGGGGAAGCGTCAGTCAGCGTTTCAGGAGCGTATCACCGATAAAAGAGTAAACAACTAAAGTACTTACACAAAAACGTTATATCGATCACAAAATGTCTACCAATACGTCGGCAAATGTCACTGTATATGTCAACGACCCGTACACGCTAAAAAAAGAAAGTTAATCTCTTGTTGTTATTATATAGTTCTTTTCAATATCCAGTGAACCTTTCCGTTGTGAAGATGAAAAAGAAGTGCGGCCGGATGATCTTTTTTTTTCCCTTCCGTATTAATTTGTTAAGGGATATTTTGCTCCAGGGGAGATTCCAAGCTTTTTCTCTCTACGGCTCTGTGATAAAAATAGTATGATGTAGACGGAAAGGAAGAGATGAGATTTAATTTGTAGGAGAGGGAGCGGAAGTGTGTGTGTGTGTGTGTGTGTGTGTGTGTGTGAGAGAGAGAGAGAGAGAGAGAGAGAGAGAGAGAGAGAGAGAGAGAGAGAGAGAGAGAGAGAGAGAGAGAGAGAGAGAGAGAGAGAGAGAGAGAGAGAGAGAGAGAGAGAGAGAGAGAGAGAGAGAGAGAGAGAGAGAGAGAGAGAGAGAGAGAGAGAGAGAGAGAGAGAGGAAAAAAGAGTTAGAAAGATGGAGAGAGAAACACTGAGAGAGACACGGACGCAAAACTGAAAATGTATAAAAAAAACAGGAAACAGATTGGGGGAGACAAGGAAGACTGCAGGAAAGAAAGAAAGAAAGAAAGAGAGTAAGAGAGAAAAAAAGAAAGAAAGAAAGATAGAGCCCTAGCGAGAATGGAAGGAAGAAAGGAAAGAAGAAAACACACACACACAAACGCGCATTGAACGAGAAGTAAAAAAAAAAAAATCGAAAGTTCCAGATTTCGGAATGGCACAAATCTCTCCCAGCCTCCAGCCCGCAAAATGTTCCGCATAAGCCGCCATCCACCTTTCAATAATGCAACGCTATTGGATTTCGTTTCTAATTATATTTGCGCAACATGCAAATGCCACCTCTTTGCCAATAGACCGTCAAGTCCAAAACCGAGCTGGAAAGTGCACTAACAACGTCATATCCTTTACTGAAAGGTTAAAACAAGTAAACATGAATCAGCAAGGGCATGGAAGGAACGGCTGTGGTGGTGGTGGTTGTGGTGGTAGTAGTAGTAGTAGTAGTAGTAGTAGTAGTAGTGATGAAGGTAGAAGGAGGAAAAGGAAAAGGATAAAAAGGAAAAGGAGGACAAAACAGAGTAAGAAAAAGATAAAACTCGAAGAAAAAGAAAAAAATAGCAGTGGTAGAGCAGAAATCATAACTGTAAGAGCACCAAGTAGGTAATATCTGACGTGGACATTTTCGAAGGAAGGTGAGAGGTGAAAAATATATAAATGTTGGAAGCAGTCGAGGCTAAAGTATAAAGTGCGAAGCTGTGTTGTGGGGAGTAGGTGGAAGAGGCGTTATCTGCAGTGGCGGGAGCGGTGTGGGATCCAGGTTCTCTATAGTGGTGGTAATGGTGTGGGGGCGGCGTTGTCTACAGTGTTAGAATCGGTATGGGAGTGGCATTTTCTACACTGGTGGCAGCGGTAGGATCTGTTTTCTACACTGGTGGCAGCGGTAGGATCTGTTTTCTACACTGGTGGCAGCGGTAGGATCTGTTTTCTACACTGGTGGCAGCGGTAGGATCTGTTTTCTACACTGGTGGCAGCGGTAGGATCTGTTTTCTACACTGGTGGCAGCGGTAGGATCTGTTTTCTACACTGGTGGCAGCGGTAGGATCTGTTTTCTACACTGGTGGCAGCGGTAGGATCTGTTATCTACACTGGTGCAAGCGGTGGGATTCTTCATATGAGGTGTCGTAATGCACAGGCAGACGTGGGTGTGGCGCGTAGCATAGTGTAATTAGTGTTTTTAATGTGGAACAGAGACAAAAATTCCCAACACCCTCGCAGCAGTTTATAAGTTTTATGTCGAAAATGGCTCTGAGTCTTTCACATGTTATTTTTCGCTGCGGATCTGACCTTTTCGACTTTTTGTTATATATTTTTTTTTCTCTTTCACTCAGGTTTCCACTCTTTTCTCTTCTTTAGGTTTTATACCAAATTATTGTTTTCTATTTTCTTTTTCTCAGTCCTTCATCTCTCGCTTCTATTATGTAGGTTTTCTATGTATCATTGTTTAACGTTGTATATCTCTTTCTTTTCTTTCTCTCTTATTCAATTCATTTCTCCGTTAATTTTGTTAGCATATATTCGTATGTTTTATTCTCCTTTTTCTCTCTACATATTTCTCTTCTTCTTTCTCCCTTTTCTTGCTTCCTTGTATTCACAGTACCCACGTCTTTCATTCTGGCTTGTTCTTTCCTCCCATTTTCTTCGAAGTTTCTCCATTTTCTCAGCCTTCAAATCTTCCTTTTCTTCTTTCCTCTCTTTCTCACTCCCTTTCCTGACTTCGCTTATTCTTTCTTCATTTTGCAGCTCTCCCTGGCGCGGTGGTGTCGTTGCGTCAAGTTCCAAGGGTCGAACTGTGAGGTGTACGGGTGTTTCGTGGCGCTTGGTGAGGCAGAGAACGATGGGGTCAGAGCTGAGCCAATAACTCAGGGGAAGAGAGTGAAAAATAGGAGGTAAAAAGAGCGCTACGCAGGTGGATAGAAATCAAGTTAGCAGGAAGAGGAGGAAATGAAGGTTGAAAAAAAGGAGAAAGCGAAAAAGTAGGAAAAAGAGCGACTGGGGGGGGGAGAGAGAGAGAGAGAGAGAGAGAGAGAGAGAGAGAGAGAGAGAGAGAGAGAGAGAGAGAGAGAGAGAGAGAGAGAGAGAGTGTGTGTGTGTGTGTGTGTGTGTGTGTGTGTGTGTGTGTGTGTGTGTGTGTGTGTGCGTGTGTGAGGAAGGAAGACAAGGAGGAAGGGACGGACGGAGGGAGGAAGGGAGGTAGGGAGGGAGAAGGGGAGGAGGGGAGACACAAATACAGATGAAGAAGAAAAAAAAAAGACTGAGGCAAAAATAGTAAAAGAAAAAAACAACACAGAAATGCTTGAGGGAGTTGGGAGAAGTTAAAAAATAGGACGGAAGGCAAGTAGGAGCAGGAGGAAGGGGAAGAGGAAGAGGAGGGAGGAGGAGAAAAGAACGCAGGAACAGAGGAAGGGAGACAGGGAGGGAGGAGCATCTTCAGCTTCAAAAAGACTGCAGGAGACTGTTCTTTAATCTCCTGGCGTGAGAGTTGACTGTCTACACGAACGAACGAGAGGTAGACAAAGAAGGAAAGCGACTGAGAGAACTGGGAAATATAAAACAAGGAGCCAAAAAAAAGAACAATATCTAATAAGACGCGAAATGAAAAGAAAACACCACTTGAACCGAGAGCAAAAAAAGAAATGTCAGGAAATGTGGAAATGTTGGAGTGATGTTAGTCTTAATAAATGAAAATAATAATAATGATAAAAACAAATACAATAAAATGAATAAAATAATAAATGAAAACGAAAAAAATGAAAAATAGAATATGCAAATGTCAACAACAACAACAACAACAACAACAATAATAACAGAAAGCTTGAACACGAAAAAGCAAATAAAAAGCTGCAAAACTAATAAACTCCAGCGCACACACACACACACACACACACACACACACACACACACACACACACACACACACACACACACAACACCCAGACACTCCCCTCCCCCCCTCCCCCTCCCCCCCTCTCCGCGACACCTCCACATCGGAACACACGTATAATAACCGGGTAATCCAGACAGCGTGTCAGGTAGGCAGGGACGAATAACTCTCCCAGGTAAACATAATACTCACTCCAGCTTATTGACACCGCACAACCCCATTCCCAAGTGGCGCAAAAAAGTAACAGAGGCGTAAACAATCCACCACGCACCTGCCCGAACCCCGTCTAGGTGCGTGAACAGATAACGTCACTCCCACCTGAGCTTGGCAGGCGAGAACGAAGGTTATAAACATCAAACATGCAAACACAAAAACATGAGATGGAATAATGTAAGAACTTGAACGCATTAAAAAAAACTTTTATATCACACACACACACACACACACACACACACACACACACACACACACACACACACACACACACACACACACACACACACACACACACACACACACACACACACACATTCGCACATACATTTGCACACTCTTCGCGGAACAGACCACTCGGCCATTCGTGATACGCGGGATATTTTTCTTTTATAGTTATAGCGCACCTGTATCTACGTGTGCGTGTGCGTGTGCGCGTGTGTGTGTGTGTGTGTGTGTGTGTGTGTGTGTGTGTGTGTGTGTGTGTGTGTGTGTGTGTGTGTGTGTGTGTGTGTCTGCGCGCCTCTTTTAATCACCTCTAGCTGAAGCAGGTCACCTTTGTTTGTTGGGTTGACGAAAAGAATTTACGGTTATCGCTGCCATCGCGTCCGGGCCGACAGAGGGGCGTCCGGCGTGATAGCGACCGCTCGCCCGCTCCCATTCCCGCTCGGCCGTAATTCAAGTGTGTAAAAAGTGTATATGAAAACGGCGCCACTTTCGCTACTCTGTGTAAATTGGATGGACTATGATGATGCCTCTTTGTACGTTAGCTTGTAGTAACTCACCTCAGAGAGTCGGTAAGTCCAAACAATGCCTGTATGTAGAAGAATGTATAGGGAAATGGCACCAATTTCGCTACTCTTTCTATACTGGATGGTCGATGATGATGCCTCTGTGTGCTTTACCTTGAAGTCACTCACCACAGAGAATCGGTAAGTCCAAATAATCCATGCATAAGTTAAGCTTCGTAAAAGAATGTAGCCTATATGGGAACAGAACCTCTCTTGCTACTCTTTCTATATAAACTGGATGGTCTACGATAATGCCTCTTAGTAAGTCAGCTTGAAGTCCCTCACCAAAGAGCATCGGAAGTCCAAATAATCCATGCATAAGTTAAGCTCCGTAAAAGAATGTAGCCTATATGGGAACAGAACCTCTCTTGCTACTCTTTCCATATATACTGGATGGTCTACGATAATGCCTCTTAGTAAGTCAGCTTGAAGTCCCTCACCAAAGAGAATCGGAAAGTCCAAACAATACATGGATAAGTTCCGTCCAAGCTCCGTAAAAGAGAATATATATGGAAACAACACCATCCCTTCCTACTCTGCATATATTGGATGGACTATGATGCCTGTTAGTAAGTCAGCTTGAAGCCACTCAACACATATTAACGGGGAATCGATATAAGCTCAAACAATGCATGCAGCCATTTGAGGGAAGTACGCCATCACTTTTTATCCTTATTGCTGGTGTAGCCTGCCCGGACAGCACACCTTTATATAGTAGCAGTGGCGGGGGTAGAGAGCGCTACACATTGGAGCAGAAAAATAGAGTGCTTTCATGCTACGAACATTTTCAGCGAGTAATTGACACACGTTAAAGAAAAGAAAACGAGTATGTGACTGGACTAACGGTATTGGAACGTATTACCTGTGAACGATCTAAACACACACGCACACATAGATAGACAGATGGATAAAGGATAGATGGTTAGATAGACAACTAATTGACCACATACATACGCAAACATATCTATCTATCGAAGCAATTACAGCCTTTAAATAACAACACCAATAATTAGATGATAAGCGAGCACAGCGCCTTTGTCTACGGTAAGATCACTTCCATAAACAAACCATAAGCATCAACGCGACGTAAAGATCAACACAATCACACATTCGCGCACCCTTTCCGACAAGATCTCCCTTTGTGCTCGATTACTATCACACAACACGCGCTCATCGAAGTAATGTCTCCTCTCAACACGGGATCTATCATGACACCCGAGCAGTCTTCATTCCTCTCTAACGTGCTGCTCTAAAGGCGATTCGCAGCTCGTGTCTTCCCCAGCAAGGCGACAACCACTATCAGGAGAGAGTCTTCTATCGTAACTGTCTTCGATTGCTACAATTTTCCCACCGATCGGAATATTCCTTTCTGTTTCCACACAATACCGGCTGCTCCAGGCTTCTCCTCCTCCTCCTCTTCCTCCTCCTCCTCCATCTCTTCTTTCTCCTCCTTCCTCTCCGCAGCCCACTTCACTCCCTTCCAATCGTATCTGAATTTCCACTTTTCTTTTACTCGGCTTGTTATTTTTCGACCTTCTCTCCTACGCCTACGGACCACAGGAAATTTTTTAGTCCTACTGGACACTGACACACACATACACGCACGCTGCAGGTATTCAGGACCTTCATATTTGCTTGTAGATAATATATAAACACCTGATATTGAGGTTTCTGACAGGTGTATATGCCCTTGACGTCCGACAAAGCGAAATTAACATGGCAGGGAGAGAAATTTGAGAACCTTGAGTCTTTCCTAAGGTACGAAGAGAGAGAGAAAGAGAGACAGAGGCAGAGACAGAGAGGGAGAGAGGAGAGAGAGAACCAGCACTGCCGATATCGTGGCCAAAGAAATACCTGCAAGCCGGAAGCCAACTGTATCTGGCAGCATTTAGGTTTTGTGCCATTATTTCTCATACCCAGTCCCGGGAAAATAACTTATGCGGAGGAACATTCGCATCTCATCCTTTCAACACATTGCAGAGGGAGAGAAGGCGAGGGAATGGAGAAGGAAGAGTACTGGTGTAGGAGAGGGAGAGAGAGGGAGAGCGAGGGAGAAAAGAATACGATAAGAGAAAGGAATGGAAGAGAAAGGAGTATGTAACGAGGAATTGAAAGCAAGGAGACAGAAAGGGAATGAAGAAGGAAGAGTAATGGTGAGAGATAGATAGAAAGAGACACAGAGAGAGAAACGGATGGGAACGCGGAAGAAGAAGGAATGGAAGATGAATGATAAAACGAGGGATTGAAAGCAAGACAACGAAAATAAGGAAAGTAAAAGAATAGAGAGAAGAAGACATGGACAAAACGGAAGAGAAAAAACACAGAAACAGGAGGAAAATACAGAAACGAAGGACAAAAGAAATGAAGAAAAGAGGAAAGAGAAAGGCAAGAAGAAAAGCGAAACGGAGAACAAAAGCAAGGAAGAAAAGAGGAAAGAAAAGGAAAAGAGAAGAAAGCAGAGTCGAAGGACAAAACCGATCAAGAAAAGAGGAAAGAGAAAGGCAAGAAGAAAAGCGAAACAAGTACAAAAGCAAGGAAGAAAAGAGGAAAGAGAAGGAAAAGAGAAGACGAAAGCAGAAAAGAAGGACAAAGGCAATGAAAGGAAACGAAACACCAACAAACAAGGATCATGAAGGACAATACAAGGACGAAGAAAAGTAAAAAAAAAAAGAAAAAAAATACGACTCAAGGAATTAAAAAAAAAGTCTGACATGAATCACAAAAAAAAAAAATAAGAGCGAAAAACAAACATGAGCACTGGAAGGAGACGGAAAAAAAAGATAAAAAAAACGAGTGAGAATATAAAAAAAAGTTACATGAATCATAGGAAAAACACGAGACACACCTGACATTCCCCGCCCCCCCCCACACAAACACACACACGACACCCCCCAATACCCTCCCCCCCCCTTCCAACACCACCCTCACACACACTCCGGTTGACCCTAAAATTATGCCACCGACTGTTGACTCTGTAATTTAGCCTTCCCTGCGTCGCTCAGGTGTGCCGCTAAAGGTGACCCTCAGCGTGACTTATGTGGACCCGCTAATTCACGTCCCGTCGGCTTAATAGTGGAAGGTGAAGGAGGTGAAGTTGATTGGGTCTTGAAACATTTGCAACCGTTTTTTTATAGTTTCCTTGGAGGGTTTTTTTTTTTCGTGTGTGCGTTTGTGTATGTGTGTGTGTTTGGCTGGCTGGAAGGAAGTAAATATGGTGATTGCGAAAAGACGTAAGTGTTTTATATGCTTTGAAGAGAGAGATTGAGAGAGAGAAAGTGAGACAGGGACAGAGAGAGACACATTGGAAGACATGGAGAAAACGGAAGAGAAAAACAAAGAAACAGAAAAATATAGAAACGAAGACAGAGACAGAGATAGAGACATAGGAAGACATGGAGAAAACGGAAGAGAAAAACACATAAACAAAAAAATACAGAAACGAAGACAGAGACAGAGATAGAGACATAGGAAGACATGGAGAAAACGGAAGAGAAAAACACAGAAACAGAAAAATACAGAAACGAAGGACAAAATAAATGAAGACAAGAGGAAAGACAAAGGCAATAAGAAAAGCAAAACAAGTACAAAAGCATGGCAGAAAAGAGGAAAGAGGAGGAAACGAGAAGATACGGAGACGGAGAAACCAAGACAGACAGAGACAGAGAGAGTGAGAACCTACATGTGACTGCATAAAGAAAAGTTAAAGAGAAGTTCCACACAAACAAAAATACTAAAAAAAGAGAGAAATGTGAGGAAACTGGAGCCATTATTAGACATCTAAGGAGCGGAACAAGACTGTGAACCTGCTGGGGATTGAATGAATGTATAATGATCTCTTGTTTCCTTCCTCCTCCTCGTCCTCCTCCTCCGCCTCCTCTTCTTCCTATTCTTTGTTCTCCATCTCCTCCTCCTCCTCCTCCTTCTCCTCATTACCCGCCGCGAAGATCCCCGCATCACCTCTGGCCCCAAAACACCTCATTAGCACCTGAGTTTTCCATGGCCAGGTGTCTTATGCTGATGCTCTTAATGTAACTTTTGTCTAGAGATGTTTCCCTTCTTATGGTTTTCTCTCTTTCTCTCCTCTCTTCATTTTGGTGTTTGATGTTTGTTTGTCTTTTATCTAATACCTCTTTTATCTTCTATCTTCCTCCAATCATGTTCTTTTTTTCTCCTTCTCTCTCCTCTTTCTGTTTCCTCATGTGGATTTCTCTCCTTTTCGCTTCGTTTTGTAGTCTGATATTGTCTGTGTTTTTATCTAGTCTCTCTCTGCCTTTTCTCCCCTCCTCTCATATCCTTCTCTCTCCTTTTCTGCGATGATTTTGTCTTTTCCCTAATGGCTTCTTTTTACCTCCTCTCCTCTCCCCTCACATCATTTCTTCTTCCCACTTATCATCTTGCTTGTACAGTATTCTCTTTCCTTCTCTGGCATCGTGTTGTCTTCGTCTTTATCATCCCTGTCTTCTGTCCTGTTTAAGTTGTCTTCTCTTGGTTTTCTCCACTTTCTCTCCTGTGTTGCCTTGATCTGTGGCATTTTCATCTTTCCTATCTCTTTTAAAACTCTTTCCACTCATCTCCTTTATTTTTCCTCCCCTTTTTTCTCCCCCTGTCTTTCTAAATGTATCCCGACCTCAGCCTATTTTCCTATTCCCCTAGTGGTATGATTTGTTTTCTCTCTTCTTTTAGGTATTTCTCTTTTTCACTCGTATTTCCACTCCTTGTTTCCTTTCCTTTCCTCGCTCTACTTAAAAGGGCTAATTCCTCTGAAGATCCCACTTGTCATTCCTCTCATCGAATTTTCCTTTCCTTCTTTTTTCTTTCCTTCCTTCCTTACTTTCTTTATGTTTCTTATTCTTCTATGAGGTTCGTTTACTCTCTTCTGGTTCTCCGTGATACATGTTCTTCTTTCCTTTCTTCTTTCTTCTGTGCTTTCCTCCTAATCTATCCTAGCTCTCCGTGATACATGTTATTCTTCTTTGATTTCCTTTTACTCTCCTCCATGTATCTCCATTTATCTTCTCTATCATCCTTTTAAACGCTTATTCTCAGGTTTTACTCTCTAAAACTCATATCTTCTCTCTCCTTTTTAGCTCCTTCTTATCACGCCTCTCCATTCCTTCTCTTTCGTTTTCTTTCCATACATGCTGCATGGTATACTTTTATTTCCTTTAACTCACTGTCCATTTATTTCCACTTCCCTCCTTTACCGTCCTTTTCAACGCTTATTCTCGCGTCGTTACTCTTTTGAATTCATATCTTCTCTCTCCTCTTTTATCCTCACTTTATCTCTCCCTTCCATTCCTTCATTTCCCTTTTCTTTCCTCCGCTTTCTCTATTTTCTCCCCCTTTGCAGTCCTTCTCCTGAATTCCTGTGCTCCTTCGCCTCCACAAAGAGGACATAATCTCGTTGAAGGGCTCTTGATCCTCCTGTTTGCAGAGAAATTCTTGGTGTGCCTACGACGCTGCGTGGGCTCTCGTGTGCTATTATCTCTTATTTTAGGTCCTCTTGCTGATGTTCTTTTGTTTTAGATGGACTGGTGGTCTCTATTTGGGGTGTGTTTTTGTTGTCCTGGTCGTTTTCAACTTGTCTACGTTATTTTTATTCCTCTATTGATGTTCTTTTGTTTAGATCTTTACTGTCTCGCTCTTGCCCTTCTGCCGATGTTCTTTTGTTTTAGACGAACTGGTGGTCTCTATTTCGGGGGCATTTTTTATTTGTTTCTGGGCGGTCTTAACTTGTTTGCTATATTTCTGTCGTTATATTGATGTTCTCTAGCTTAGATCGTTACGTTTTTGCTTTTTATCTGTCCTTCTGCTGATGTTCTTTTGTTTCAGACCTACTGGTGGTGTTTATTTTCGGGGTATTTCTGTCTTTCTGGTGAGTTTCTTTCACAGAGTTCTATACACAGAGGGTTCCCAGAGCCTGGATTTTGAAGCAACTGGCGGCCATCTTAGGGTGACGGATGGCGAAACATGAGAGAAATTTAATATCACATAGTTATATCTGCAACTGCTATTATCAGGTTACCAGCGCCTCGACGATCCTCTGTCACATAGACTTGTTATTTTCTTGTCCATTTTCTACCCACTGATTATTGTTACATTGGTACATGTCATATACCATCTGACTCGGAAAAATGTGCTGAATTTGAAACTGTAAACGAAAATCTAATGCAATAAAAAGTTCATGAATGACAAAGAGTTGAAGCAAAAAAGGTGAACAAAAATGTTTATACACTAACATAATTTTTTCTCATTATTTTAGTATAGGTATACCTAAGTGCAATAAATTAGCGATCAAGATATGCAGCAATGTCTCATCAGCACGGTGATCGGCTCAGTTTTCCAAAATATCATAATGGTGGCTAGCTAATAGTGGTTAAGTGTAAACATTTGGAATCATGGAAAGGTCGCCAATCCGTCACCCTATGGCGGCCGACCACAGAGTTACAGGCAGGAGCAGTGGCCTCACCTCTCACCGTGGCGAGAGATTGGAGTTGAACCCTCTAGTATATAACTCTGTGGTTTCTTTACTTTTGTGCTCTATTTCTGACCTTTTGATGCTCTTTCGTTTCGGTGTACTGACATGTTTTACTTTTTTTGTTGTTTTGTGTCCTTTTTCTGGTGTTCTTTTGTCCTGAGCTTCACTTTTTCGGTCTCTTGTTTTCTGCTGATGCTATTTTGTTTTCATGTCCTGATGCTCTATACTTTTCCGGTCTCTTTTTGGCCTTCTGCCGATGTTCTCTTGTTTAGATGTACTTCAGCTCTTTATGCTCGTTTACCTTATGTTCGTGACTTGCTAAAGAGGGAGATGGTATACCGATTTTTTCAGCCGCTAAAGGTGTGCTGACGTGCTAACAGGTAAGACTTAATTAATGTTATAGCGTGTATATTTTTGGTGCCCTTTCGCGTTATTCCCCCGGCCTGTGTGCGGCGCTGTGTGGTATTTTGCTCAGTTAATGCCGCGCGCTTTGTTTAAATGAGCCAGTAGGGATCATTTGGGGAATTTGAGATTATGTATGAAGGGTTTGCATTTGTTTGGTGTGTGTGTGGGCGGGAGGGGGAGGGGGAGGTTGTGTGTGTATGTGTGTGTGTGTGTGTGTGTGTGTGTTCTGGTTATATATTTCACTTGCAAACGTAAACAATTCGAAACTTAATTGTTTGATTGCTTAGTTTTAATTACTTACATGTTTATTTATTTATACATTTATTGATATATTTATTTATTTATTAGCTTATCTATTTATTTATTTATTTACTTACTTTCCTTTTAACTGCTCGCCTAACGTTTGAGGTGTCGAGTCAGTAATCCCGCGGTGGAGGTGACAATTGTTTTATATTTGCTTATCTGTTTATTTATTTATTTATTTATTGATTTATATATTTATACTTATTTTCCTTTTAACTGCTCGCCTAACGTTTGAGGTGTCGAGCCAGTAATCCCGCGGTGGAGGTGACAATTGTTTTATATTTGCTTATCTGTTTATTTATTTATTTATTGATTGATTTATATATTTATACTTATTTTCCTTTTAACTGCTCGCCTAACGTTTGAGGTGTCGAGCCAGTAATCCCGCGGTGGAGGTGACAATTGTTATTCATCCCAAAAACGCCACACAATGGATCCGCGGGATATATTTGTTCTCACGAGCTTACGCGGATCACACCTAATTAATCAGTTAGTTGTGCAAGTCGAGCGCCAGCAAACGTTAAAAAAAGTATAATCTTATTAACTTCATATCCCCGTTGATTAACACCGGGTGCGTCAATACTTCATGGATGACCTTTTAATAATTTTGTGTGTGATATATTACGATTAATAACAGTATACATCCTTTTATTTTTCAGCATGCAACAGGTAAAGTCTTATGTGTTGGGATAATGTAGAAAAATATATGTATACTCATCTGCAAATAGTGTATCTTGATTAGCAAATGCACCAATCCTCTCAATTTTCAACATGTAACATTAATTCTTATATGACAGGAAAATAATATGTATATGTGATGTGTGTATGTGTGTGTATGTGTGTGTGTGTGTGTGTGTGTGTGTGTGTGTGTGTGTGAATCAAGATTAATAACAGCAACGATCCTCCTCATTTCTATCCCGTAACAAGGGAGGGGGTCATGCTAACTGAGAGGCTGAGGACATGTTACGTACGCGTCTAGCCATGCGGTGTCCGGTACGCGTGCAAGCATAAAGCAGCGCCGGTAATTCGAGGGGCCGCGGTACCAGACCAGTGCCATACATCATTCGCCAAACGGTCACGCGTAATGAAGAATAATCGAGACAAAGCCGATCGACCGAAAAAGTTGAGGCTCCATTACACGTTTTGACGAAAAAAACAACTAATTGCTTTAATATTTTTCCCAAAGCGTTTCCAATATTTTTTCATGAACACAATCAAATAAAGCTTTCATGGATGGCAAGGAAAATCTTTCATCTTCAATTACTGCGTTTAATGTTCAGGCCTCATAAAGCAGGAGAGTATTTGCCTGAGGGAAATTAACCGATGTATGATTTTTTTTTATACAAAATGCGACAGGAAATAAACAGAGGAATAGTAAAAAGAAGAAAAACGCGGAATGTACGGCCGGTCACACGATTCACAGGAAATAGAGAGGGGGGGATCTCTCTCTCTCTCTCTCTCTCTCTCTCTCTCTCTCTCTCTCTCTCTCTCTCTCTCTCTCTCTCTCTCTCTCTCTCTCTCTCTCTCTCTCTCTCTCTCTCTCTCTCTCTCTCTCTCTCTCTCTCTCTCTCTCTCTCTCTCTCTCTCTCGGAAAGGTAACAGGTGACCGTGTAATCACTAGGTTGGACAGGTAGGTAGCAAGGTAGGAAGACGGAGAAACAGGCCGACGAAAATGAGATATAGGATGACGAGGGGACAGCCAGACAGACAGGACAACATTTAGACAGAGTGACAGACAGACAGACAGGGAGGTGACAAATCGATATTTCTATTTATACCCTTCCGTTCATACACACATACATACATACATACTACTACTACTACTATACTACTACTACTACTACTACGACTACTACTACAACTACAACTACTACTAATACCACTACTACTACTACTGCTGTTACTAATACCACTACTACTACTGTTATACGATTCTTTCCAGTTCCCGAATATACAGCCTCTCTCTTTCTCCCCCTTTTTCTGCACAAAAGCACACACACACACACACACACACACACACACACACACACACACACACACACACACACACACACACACACACACACACACACACACACACACACACACACACACACACACACACACACACACACACACACATACATCCCTGCAAACATCCATACGTACGCTTCTGTGCACGTACATACACGCATACATACATTGATTCACGGAGGCAAACTAACAAACACAGACAGGCATGGAGGGCGGCCAAACATACAGATGGAGGGTTCAACACAAAGGAAGACATTTGCACACATATAAAACGGAACGCTGGCGGACACATACACGCACACGCACACGCACACACACACACACACACGTTGAAACCATTACCATTGCTACCACTGAAAACGCCACTATTACTACAACCACTACCACCACTACTACTACTACTACTATCACCACCACCACTAGATCATCACTATTACCACCAACTTTTGCAGCGGTTCACCATTTTTTTCCTGTCTTCCCGTTTTCCCTTACAAGTTAGCCCCGACCTTATGCCCGATCCCTTACCCTTGCACTGGCGTCTCCAGCATTCGGGGTTTTGAAACATCACTCGCTCTCCCAACGCAGCCTTCCTCAAGATAACAAGAAAAAAAGAGATTTCGGCGCCTTATTATCCTAACAAGATTCAACGAGGAGGGAAAAGCATGCAATTCGAAGAGAAGGAAAGCGCTGACTGGGGATCGTGTTTGTGTGTGGGAGGGGGGGATGGAACACGATATATTTTTCCCTCGTGTCGTTTCTTAAGCTATTTCTTTCATCAGGTGATTCCCAGAAGGTTTCAAGAAATCGCTGTTTTGATTCGCCAGAAAATGGGCACAAGAAAACAATAATAAGTGTTTCTTGAAGCTTCCAATGTGAGGTCGTGCTGAATTTTGTCGTTTCTTAAGGTGTTTCTTTCGCTAGACAACCCCCAGGAGGTTTTAGGAGATCGCTGCTTTGATTCACCAGAGGGAAGGCGCAAGAACACTATAAATACTCCTTCTTGCTTCCAATAAGTCGACATTTTTTTGCTTCCAATAAGTCGACTTTCCAAGATTTTTTTTGTCCGTAAGCATGAAGGCCAGGAGGAGCGAAGAGACTGGAGGAGGTAAAAGTGCCCTGGAAAGATTTATGACGATACGAAACGAGATAGCATCAGCAGCGAGAGTTAGCGATCATGCTCTCATTTTTTGCCATCCAGTCGCCGAGAATCCACAAAAAAGAGGTAAAAAGTGTCCAGGAGGGAATTTCACGAAGGAACAAGACATCAGAAAGCAAGAATTAGCGATCATGTTCTCATTTTCATCTTCGAGTAACTAGGATATAAGCAGCACAAATTCACTATCATAATCTCCTACTTATTCAAACACCTGAGAATCCTTAAAACAGAAGCGAAACTGAGCCGCAAAGAACAGACCACAAAAACTATGAACACGCGCCTTCCTGAAAAAGAGATCTGTCTTAATGAAAGTGTCAAGTCGGGGCAATTAAACCGACCGGGCAAAGCGACGGAGGAGGAAGAAAACTCGAAGCGTCGGCATGATCCAAATTTAAGTCGACGGAATGATGCATGACGTGACGCTCCCTCCCTCCCTCCCCGGCCGCTCCTGAAGGCCACACATGACTTTTTTTTTTTTTTTACAGTATTTTTTTCCTGATTTATTTCACTGTTTTATTTATTTTGTTAGACATTGTTATTTTATTTACTTTATTTATTTTTTATTTTATTTATTACACTATTTTGTTACATTTTACTTTATTTTTCAAAATTTTCACTATTTTCTCAATATTATTCACTATTATTTCCTATTTTTTCAGTTTTTTACTATTTTTTTCACTATTTGTTTCATCATTTCTCTGGAAGCAAGTATTTTTTGCATGTTACTGGTTTCACGTTAATGATGACAAACTATATAAACTGCATTAAAACGTAAATAAAAACAAAGGCTTTTAATTGTGTTGAGTACCAGAATCAATCAGTACGTTTCCAAATTTCTCACTACAATAAAGTTTTTCGTTATCAAAAGCATCACGACACTTAATATTTTCGACATGTGGGGGTGAAAAGTGAGACTCGAAAAAACAGTAAAAAGTATTGAATGAAAAGTAAATCGAAAAACATGGCTAACGTAACCGTGGATAGCATTTAGTTAATTGCGAGACCTTTAAATGTATGAAAAATAACGAGAAAATGTCAATCAATCAACACTTCAACACAAAACATATAAAAACGACCACCACTTCAGGCGAATAAAAACTCCAAAAGCAACAATATATTGATTTCACACGCAAAACACACACACACCCACACACACCCACACACACACACACACACACACACACACACACATACGCACATCCCAAAACAGTAAAAGTATGACAGCACGCAATGACGGCCGCGTAAAAATAAAATAAGCCTTCCCAAAAACTGCCACCCAAGGGGAAACGTATAATGGTCAAGGCCGCGATGCCATAACAACCGAGACGTAAGTGCCGTTGGTCTGAAACGCCTCACTTGGAAGGGCTAAAAGGAGGCGATTGCAGTAACAACAGTGTGGCGGAAAGCGAGCCCCGGCCAGATGGAGATGAAGACGAGAGAGAGGGAGAGAGAAGGAGGGAGAATGGGAGGGTGGAAGAGAGAGTGTGTGTGAGAGAGAGGGGGAGAAAAGAAGAGAGGGAGGGATAGAGGGAAGGTGGGAAAGAGAGTGTGTGAGAGAGAGGGGGAGAAAAGAAGAGAGGGAGGGATAGAGGGAGGGTGGAAAAGAGAGTGTGTGTGAGAGAGAGGGATAGAGGGAGGGTGGGAAAGAGAGTGTGTGAGAGAGAGGGGGAGAAAAGAAGAGAGGGAGGGTGCAAGAGAGAGAGAGAGAGAGAGAGAGAGAGAGAGAGAGAGAGAGAGAGAGAGAGAGAGAGAGAGAGAGAGAGAGAGAGAGAGAGAGAGAGAGAGAGAGAGAGAGAGAGAGAGAGAGAGTGTCAGAGAGAAAGGGGGGAGAAAAGAAGGGAGATAGGAAGGGAGGGAGGAAGGGAGAGAGAGAGAGAGGAGGAAGGTGAGAGATAGAAACAGTTACAGAAATAGGAAGAAAGTGTATATGAGTTAGATAGATTAATAGAAAGAGAAAAAGACAGAGAAGGGTGGGGGGTAAGATAGAGATAAGGACAGAAACAGCGAGATAGACAGACTTAAATAGACAGAAGCAGTGTGTATGAGAGATGAACAGATAGATAGATAGTTAATAAATATAAAGATAGTGTGAAAGAAAAAAAGAAAGGACTCTAACGGAGGCTTCATACTCCTGAAACCCAATACTTATGTCACAAATACGCGTTTTTATATTCTCTTTTGTTTGTTTGTTTATTATACTCCGCGTAACGCCATCCATCGAGTAGTTTTGCTGACAGTAGCGAAGTTTAGAACCGCGAATAATTACACTCACTAAAAAATTTATACTGTGGGGAGAGAGTTTTTGCACTATATAATATGTCTTCTAACTTTCCAAACTCTTTTTTTCTTCACTCTCAAAACATTAAACAATCTCACACACACAAATCTACGGACAATAGACTTTTTCTCTCAGTGTGACGGAGATGAGCACCGAGGCCACGAGCAGCTATATAGTATGCCCCTAACTTTACTTTTCAATGCATTTTTTTAACTTTTCTATTCACTAAAAACATCGTAAGGCAACAACACCACTCAAAACTCTACCCCAAACTTTACTTTCCTCCTCGTTTTTAACTTTTCTGCTCTCTCAAAACATCGTAAGCCTTCAACAACACACAAGCAAAACTCTACCTCTATCTTTACTTACCTATGCTTTTTAAACTTTTCTATTCACTCAAAACATCCCAAGGCAACCACCCACACGCAAAATAATTCTAAGACTCCCAAATAAGACGTCCTTCCCTGCCACGACAAAAATGAGTTGACTTCCGACGTATTAAACCTCCTTCTTAAAATGTGTAAGGAGGAGGGAGGTCAAAATAATGGGCCCGGCTCTCTCGTAATGGCTTCGGCAGGACAAACAAACAGTAGGAGGCAGAGCAGTATACAGTCGGAAACGCTTGCTCTTACCTTGCTCTAACGGCTGAACCTCCTCTATTCTCCTCCTCTCTAGCTCCTCCTCCTCCTCTTCCTATGTCCCCTTCTTCGTGGAACTATCACTAACTCTTCCCCCTACTTCTGTTTCTCCTCCTCTTTCTCCTTCGCCTCCTTGTCCTCCTTCTGCTCCTGATCCTTCTTCTCCTCCTCCTGCTCCTCTTCTTCGTATAACCATAAGTAACTCTTTCCACTACTTCTGTTTCTTTTTCTCCTTCTCCTTCTCCTCCTCTTCACCTTCCCCTCTTCCTTGTACCACGACCTCTCCACCTCCTCCTCCTCCTCGTCCTGGTCCTCCTCCTCTTCTTCGTCCTCTCTTCCTCCTCCTACGTAACGTGCGGAAGGGTTTGTTCGTCGAGTGCCTGTCTGTCGCTCAATCGCTTGTATACCTTTGGCCGATGCAGGCAAGAGCTAACGAGTATTGCTTCCGCCTCCGCCGAGTACAGTGTTCGGCCAAATGAGGAAAGCCCGCGTTCAAGGTGTCCTGAATGTTACTCGATGCTTCTGGCTTGTTTATGCTCCTTTGCATGTACCGGAGTGTGGATTGCTTACTGACAAGGTGGTGAGGTTGGAATGGATTTTGTGATGTTTGTGCGAGAGAAAGAGTCAGTACTGAAGGGAATGGTGAATGCGGTCTTGTTAATCCGAGAGTGTCCTAGAGTGCTGATTTCTGACTGTGCTTTGCTGTGCTGAATACGGACAGTCTGTATATGTCAGTGCTAGATGATTAAATGAAGTGAAATGAAGTGCTGATTCCTGTCCTGAGTATATGTCCAAAAAATGACTCATGTGCTGATCTTAACTGTTTGTATATGAGCGAATTAGTGCTGTATCTATACAATGAAGGAAAGTGCTGATTCAGGCCCATTTCCTTTTATTCCATGTATGCTGAAGGTGTATGCTGTAAGGAAATTATACGGAGAAAGAAACTGGTGATCTAGGCCAATTTCCTTTTATTCCATGTATGCTGAAGCAATATGCTGAAGCTGTATGCTGAAGGTGAATGTTGTAATAATATTCTAAATCCTCGCGCTGAATGTCCAACCAAGTGTCCTCTGTTCTGATTCAGGCTATTGCTTTTATGAGTCACTTGGCAGCCCAGGTATACACACATGCGACCAAGCTGATATAAGAGCAGCCGAGCCTTTACCGAGCTCTTAGAAGGAGTGCTTGGAGGTTTGTGAGGCAAGTTATTTGTGGCTCATGCGATATTGAGGAGTTTGTGTTTGCGACTAATTATGGAGCGGACATATCAGACATTACGGGGCAGACACACGCGCATTTGATAAGGGTTTCGTTTGTAGGAGTTGTGACTATTTCTGTGGGTAGTTTTATGACCCTGGTGGTAGTTTGATTTCGTCTGTAGGAGTTGTGGCTATTTCTGTGGGTAGTTTTATGACCCTGGTGGTAGTTTGGTTTCGTTTGTAGGAGTTGTGACTATTTCTGTGGGTAGTTTTATGACCCTGGTGGTAGTTTGGTTTCGTCTGTAGGAGTTGTGACTATTTCTGTGGGTAGTTTTATGACCGTGGTGGTAGTTTGACAAAGGCTTCTATAGGGTGAACGTGAAAAAAGGCACTTGTATGAACCCGATTAATCTCCTTTTCGGCCTTTGGAAGTAGTTGATAAGTGAGGCGAAACTGTCAAAGAAAATCACTCAGGAAAACTCGATTAGTCTTAAGTCTTTGGAAATAGGTTATGTGATAGGTGGAAGCGTCTGGGAATACGTCACTAAGAATAGCACCAACTTTGGCCAATAAAACTCCAGTGGTCGATCAGTGGATTAAACCTTTTTCATATTTTCTTCAGCTTCCACATAACCTTTCCGATAACGTGGTAATGAACCGCGTACTATAAAAAAAAGTCTATTTCAACTCAATTTTCCACCCCAACAAACCTATATAGCCAGCCTTCAATCTTCCTTCCTGAAGCCGACAAACTCATTTTCACATCGGTAATAATGAAACTCTACTGCACTGAGCTGATAAATAAAAACTCCCGAATGAATGATCTTTTCCGTAATATCCGAAATCCGAAATAAACACCATGAAATTGTTGATCCTCGCGCAGTCTAGCCGTTTTCACATTATTTCCCTCAAGGTAATATTTTGCGCGGGGACTTTGGCGGAGGTTGGAGAGATTTTTAACCCGCGGCGTCCGTGCGTCGACCATAAACACACACCAAAACACGACCGGCGGCAGGGGAGGGAAGGGAGGGAAAGCAGCGATGGAGTATTAGTGGGAAGGGAGAAGGAAGGGGAGAAGGGAAAGGAAGGGAGGGGAAGGGGAAGTAATGACGGAGGAGTAGTGGGAAGGTAGAAGGAAAAGGAGGAGGAGGAGGAGAAAGGGAGATGAAGCAGCTACGGAGAATTAGTGCAAGGGGAGAAGAAATAGGAGAAAAATAGGAAAGGGGAAGTAGCAACGGAGAAGGAGTCGAAAGGGAGAAGGAATACAAGTGATAAAGGGCGGAGGATGAGAAGAAAAAGGAAAAGTAAGGAAAGTAGGAGTAGAATAGAAACGAGGACGATGAGGAGAAGGAAGAGGAAAGGGAAGAGAAGAACGAAGTGGGCGAAGAGAACGAGGAGGGTGAGGACGAACAGAAGGGAAGAGGAGGATGAAGACGAGGACGAGAGAGGATGAGAGAAAGAGGACGAACACGAGGGAGACAGATAAATAGATAGATAGATAGAGATAGAGAGAGTAGAGGAGATAAACAGAGAGAGAGGAAGAGAGAGTGCATACTAGCATAAAGTAACGTGGCTCATCATTAAGTGTGTCCTATTAATAATGAGCGAGCGGCTGCCGGAATATTAATGAGGGTGATGTCCTCAGAGTTTAGGATGTTATTAAGGTCAGGCAGATAAACGAGAAGAGCGTTGATGACGGCTCGAATAGGCCCGAAGAGGGAAGCTTTGTCATGAGAGTCTCTTGGGAGAAAAAGATGACGCCTTTGCCTCATGCGACGGAGATGAGCACCGAGGCCAAGCGCAGCTACATCATTTTATAGTGGTGCCGTCTTACTTGGCTCATGCTGCCCCCCCCGGAGTTCATCTTTGATCCTCTTTAGAGTTTTTCTAGAGTCCGGATTGATAGATGGTCTTCAGGACAGCATGTGGGTAGTCTTTGGGCACTCGGAGATGATTGAAAAGTGTCAGCTTGTAGCGACGGGCGGGGCTTGAGCGCTGGTTCTCCGGGACACTGCGCCCGCATGCACGTTGACCACTCTGCCACCGCCTCCCCCAAACTTTGCTTATTTTACTTATCCGAAAACATGACTTTGTGTTCGTTCAAAGCAAAGCGTTCTCGTCACCACAACGCGGCATGGAAGGGATGAAAAGTCGCACCAGGGCCGAATACCATACCAGGCAAAATTGCACGTATATATTGCACGGTAGCCTTTCTTCTCTAAAACAAACCTCGTCATTCCGCCAAAAAAATAAATATCACCTTGCTCAGTAAAAAACACAATATGAAAAGGGATTAAAAACAGTGTAGGATCCAGAGGCAATTATTTACCAGGGAAAAAAAATTATTGTTCTTTTAAATGTTACATGTCCGCCTTTCTCTCTCTTAAAGTTTATCATTGCTACCCTTTCAAAAGTTGTATAGTCGTTTTTTTTACCTCGGTGAAGCACAATACGGAACGGATTAAAACTTGCACGGAGTAAACAGAGAACAGTTGGACAGAAACAAACTACTCTGTAAATATTGCATGAGGTCGCTCCCTAAACCCAACTAACTGTGCAGCCTCGAAAAACACACGAGAAAAGGGATCATTTAACAACACCCCCCCCCAAAAAAAAATGCAACCCCCGGTAAACCACACAATACAACGCCACCATCGCCCAACACACACGAAAAACAGCGTCATTTAACCAAACACGCTATTAAAAACGCCTTCCATAGCAAATAACACGGAAAAAGAAAACGTCACCCATATATACACACGAAAAACAGCGTCATTTAACCAAACACGGTATAAAAAACGCCTTCCATAGCAAATAACACGTAAAAAGAAAACGTCATCGATATATACACATGAAAAACTGAATCATTTAACCAAACACGGTATAAAAAACGCCTTCCATAGCGAATAACACGGAAAAAGAAAACGTCACCCATATATACACACGAAAAACTGAATCATTTAACCAAACACGGTATAAAAAACGCCTTCCATAGCAAATAACACGGAAAAAGAAAACGCCATCGATATATACACTCGAAAAACAGCGTCATTTAACCAAACACGCTATTAAAAACGCCTTCCATAGCAAAATAATACGTAAAAGATGTGCGATACTTAACATAAGATACCCAAAAAAACAAGACATTTAACAAACATACATAAAAAAAACACAAACACAAGCACAGATGAAAACAGCGAGCCAGAGCGAAATACACAAACAACGAGTCATTCAAAACAATATAAAACTCGTCTCACAGCAACAAACACCATAAATTCAAGACAGTCAACAAAACACACGATAAAAAAAGCCTTCCATAGTCAAACAGACCCTCAAAAAACATGATCTTCAGCAAAATGCACACAAAAAAACACGACACTAAACAAAAACACCGACCCTCTCTCCCCCCCCCCCAAAAAAAAAAACACTTAACATCCACTAAGTCCACATGCAAAATAAATCACGCGACAAAATTACTCATGTAGCCTTTTTTTCCTGCAGCCAACTTAACAATGCATATAAAATAAACCCGCTATTCAAATTGTCATAATTTCCAGAATATAGGAAAAGCATAAAAGCTACATCAGTGCGCCCGTATGCAATAATTTACCGGGCATAATTGCTCTTAATTAGTGGCTGTTGTCCATGTCCTGTGACTAACTAAATTGGCCACCCCCCAAATCCTATCCATCACCGGAGCACAATACGTAAAGGCTGACGCTTGTACACGGAATCGAATACAATAATTAACCAAACTAAATCGGTCTTAGATATCGCATGGCAGCTTCTTCCTCATATTAACTGCCTAAGCAGGTCCTAAAATCAAGTTGCTGGGTATTAGACAATATAAAAAAGAGCACGACTAGAGCATGATCCATATAAGATCGGTCTTGAATATCGCATGGCAAGTTCTTCCTTATACTAACTTCCTAAGCAGCTCCTATAATTAAGTTCCTGGGTATCAGATAATATAGAAAAGAACAAAACTTGAATATAATCAATACGAAATCGGGCTTGAATATCGCATGGCAAGTTCTTCCCCTTATCAACTGCCTAAGCAACTCCTAAAATTAAGTTCCTGGGTCAGATAATATAGAAAAGAACAAAACTCGATCATAATCAATACGAAATCGGTCTTGAATATCGCATGGCAAGTTCTTCCCTATATTAACTGACTAAGCAACTCCTATAATTAAGTTCCTGGGTATTAGATAATAGAAAAGAACAAGGCTAAAACATGATCCACACGAAATCGGTCTTGAACATCGTATGGCAGCTTCTTCCCTATATCAACTGCCTAAACAACTCACATAATTAAGCTCCTGGGTATTAGATAATATAGAAAAGAACAAAACTAGAACATGATCCACACGAAATCGGTCTTGAAAATCGAATAACAGCCTTTTCCCTTAATAGTAAACGCCTTTTAACTACTCGGAAACGCAAGTTCCTAAACATCAGATAGAATAATAAGAATAAGAAAAGTACAGAATTCTCAGGCATCGAATTAGCTCAAACTCAATTAACTCAAAAACTTATACATCAAAGTCTCTGGCTAGTTCTCGTATCCAGCACTTATAAAACAAAGCCATAGTATTACAGAGCAAGTATCGGGTAATATAACAATGAAAAGACCAGCACAGAATCCTCCGGCAATATCTCAAAGGACGAAATTACCTAAAAACTCGCAAATCAAAGCCCGTTCCCCAGCAATTACGAGACAAAGACACGGCACTCAGGCACAACAAGTTTTCTTTCAAGTTTGGGGCTCAGGAGTACTTAGCATCGGGACAACTTAATCACGCACACTTAATTGGCTCACCTGCTTGGCGGTCCTCATGGCAAGGGAGGCAATTAGTCCTTAATTATGATACAAACAGACATGTATTTATGGAGGTGCAGGGAGGGATTGGAAGCCCGGACTGTAATCTCGGCAAGAACATGAGCCAGATAAGGAAGAGGAGGAAGAGGAGAAGAAAGAAGAGAAGAAAGAGAGGAGAAGGAAACGTGTAGGAGAAAGAGGCAGAGGAGGAGGAGGAGGAAGAGAGAAGGAGGGCAAGGACGAGGAGAATGGAGAGGAGGAGAGAGGAAGAAGAGGCAGAGAAAAGAGAGGAGAAAGAGAAGGACAAAGAGAATGAGGAAAGGGCAGAGGCGAGGAGAGGAGGATGAGGGAAGGGCGAAGGTGACGTGAGGAGGAGGAGGAGGAGGAGACACGGAGGAGAATGAGGTAGGGAACGAAGAGGAAGAGGCAAAGGAGGACACGAACGAATTAGGAGTTGGAGAAAGAGGAGAAAGAGGAGAGGGAGAAGGCAGAAGAATGAAGAAGAAGAGGCAAAGGAGGACAAGGACGAAACAGGAGTTGGAAAAAGAGGAGAAAGATGGGAGGGAGGAGGCAGAAGAAATAGAAGGAGGAGAAAACATGAAACATGGAAACATGGAAATGCAGGCAACAGAAAGCCTATTGGCTCATTACGAGGTCGCCCGCTTGGGTGATTTAATCTGCTCGACCGCCACTTGGGGCTTGGTGAGCAGATGAAAGCACCTCGATATTGAGGAGCAGATGGAAGCCCCTCGTTATTCAGTTTACTCCTGACGCAGCGAAATGACGGTCGATTCTATATTTGAAGGAGTTGATGGTATTCGCATTTACTACTTCTGAGGGAAGATTGTTCCAGTGGCGGATGACTCGGTTTGAAAAGAAACTCCTTCCAATGTCTGTGTTACATCGACTCGACTGAATGGGTAAACCGTTATTTCTAGTTCTTGAGTTGGTTTGCAGTTCAAAGAATTTGGAGTAATCGACGTTATTGAACTTTTTTAGATACTTGAAGACTTGAATCATATCCCCTCGTAGGCGTCTTTTCTCCAATGTAAAGAGATTGAGTCGCTTGAGTCGTTCCTCGTACGGTTGAGCCCTGAAGGTTGGAATCATCTTTGTGGCGCGTCGTTGAATCCTTTCCAGTAAAGCAATGTCCATTCTGTAATTGGGACACCAGAACTGCACTGCATACTCGAGGTGCGGTCTTACCATGGAATTATACAAGGATAGCATCACGTCTGATGTTTTACACTCGAAGTTCCTCGCTATGAACCTGAGCATAATGTTGGCCTTGTTGTATGCTTTTTTACAGTGATTCGCGTGTTTCAGGTCACTGCTGATAGTGACTCCAAGATCCTTTTCCTCCTGCATCGCTTGCAGAGGTCTCCCATTCATGATGTATGTGTGGTTACTATTTTGGGACCCAATGTGCATGACTTTGCATTTGTCAACATTAAAAGACATTTGCCATTTTTCCGACCATTCGATAATGTGATTGAGGTCTTTCTGAATGATTTCGCAGTCGGTCTTTGTGAGGGCATCTCCACCCACCTTGGTGTCATCTGCAAATTTCGATATTGTGGATTTCAGTCCTGATTCTAGGTCATTGATATATATGATAAAGAGGATGGGTCCCAGCACTGACCCTTGAGGCACTCCACTAGTGACTGGTAGCCAATCGGAAGGCTGTCCGTTGAGTAGTACTCGTTGTTTTCTGTCGGTGAGCCAATCTCTTATCCACGCGATCAGATTGGCTCCGATGCCCGCCGAGTGCAGTTTCTTAAGGAGTCGCTCGTGCGGTACCTTGTCGAAGGCTTTCTGAAAGTCCAGGTATATAACATCACTGGGGATGTGGGCATCCCAGTTCTTATATATACCTTGGAAGAAGTCTAATAAATTCGTTAGGCAGGAGCGCTTGTTTCTGAAGCCATGCTGGGTGTCGGAGATTATATTATTGTTTTCTAGAAACTTAACAAGTTTATCTCTAATAATCTTTTCGAGTATTTTTCCTGCCACTGATGTCAAACTTATGGGCCTGTAGTTTAATGCAACGCTTTTGTCTACAGGCAAGAAAGAGGCAGAGAAAGAGGACGATACAATGAGCAGAAACAGGCGAAGAAGGAGGAGGAAGGAGAGGAGGAAAAGAAGGACAAGGAAAAGGGAAAGGGGGAGGAGGAGGAGGAGGAGGAGGAGGAGGAGGAGGAGGAAGGGAAGGCAATGTTGCAACTAGAACGTAAGAGGGGAATCTTGATTGTGATTTGTATTGGATCAAGGCCTGAGCAAGGACAGGATGGTTACGTGTATAATAAGTTCTGTCTGTCTGTCTGTCTCTCTCTCTCTCTCTCTCGCTCATTATCATATCCCTGATCCAGAATCCTGTTTACTCTTTGATTTAAATTCACGACCCTATATTTGGACCCAGTATGCATTCCTACAAATGTAATATATGTGACTCTCTCTCTCTCTCTCTCTCTCTCTCTCTCTCTCTCGACCCCCGACAACTTTCCTGTTCCAAAAGAAAAATCACAACGAAATAAAAGGTTCAACATCTATTGAGAATGCCCTTAAAACAATTGCCTGACCGGTAAAGAAAAGTCTATAAACTATACGATAAAAGCCTTAACATATTTTTCCTCAGTGCACTCTAAAGGCCGCACGGTTCCGAGGCACACAGCGAGAGGTACACATACATACAAACAAAAGAAGAAAATAAGAAGAAAAAAATGGATTTGCGACAGGGGTAAAAAAATATAAAGAACGGGAAACAAAGGTACGACTACGATTTGGTCACATTCAAGTTGGTCGGAGGAGCAAAACAAGAATTTGGACTGAGGGAGGGAGGGAAGGAAGGAGGGAGGGAGGGACAGAGGGAGGTGGGAGGGTTGGTGGGAGGGACGGAGGAAGGGAGGGAAGGAGGGAGGAAGGGAGGGACAGAGGGAGGGACGGTGGAAAGGAAGGAAGGAAGGGGGGAGAGACGGAGGAGGGGCCGGAAGAAAGGACACAGAGACGAAGGGAGGAAAAAGTTACACAAATCCTTTTCGTTTGAGAGAAAGAGATAGAACAAGAGAGCCAGAATAAAAGGTAAATACGTAGAAAACAACGGAAAAAACAAGCAAATACACAATCATCATCATCTTCAGCCCTTTACGAGTCCACTGAATGATCCTAAACCCTTTCCCAACGTCCTCCGGCTCACTGTCTGATGTTAGTGTACTCCATCCTGCTCAGACAAATGCGCTAACTCCACTTGGCTCTCCGTTTGATATGTCGTCTAGAATTCCTGGTTAGCCGCTCCGTAGCTTTGGCTGTCCTGTTCTACGCATGACCAGCCCCTGTCCATTACATAATCTAGATCGTTATTAAGAGAGAGGGAGGATAGATAGATAGACAGAGAGAGAGAGAGAGAGAGAGAGAGAGAGAGAGAGAGAGAGAGTAGGAGGATTAGAAATAGACAGATCAAGGAAGTCATACGAGAGGTCAAGGCAACGTTATTGATATCTTATTATGTACAAGAAAGAGGAAATGATAGATTCCTCCTTCCTTGCCGGTCTGAAAGATGGAGTAGATCAGATCTTTTCCATAACGACTCCCCAGAGGTGCTCAGATCAAAGAGAGAGAGAAACAGAAAGAAAAGATAAAAGGACAATGGAGGAACTGATAGAGGAGAAAGAAATGAGAGATGAGAAAGAAAGGAGAGAGTGATGGATATAAACGTGTAGATAAAAAGATAGCAAAGAGAAAAAGAGAAACAGAAAGAAAAGATGAAAGAATGGCGGAATAAATGACGATAAAGAAAAGATGAGAGGAAGGAAAGTTGGATCCAGGGAGAGAAAGAGAGAAAGAAAGAGAGAAAAGCAGAAAAAAAGATGAAAGAATGACAATTAATGACGCAAAAGAAGAAAAAGAAAGGAAAAGATGAAATTAGAAAGAAAAGAAGATCGATAAATATAAACATGTATAAATAAATAAAATACCTATATAAATGCAAACATCCATCCATCCATACATACATACCATACATACACACATACCCTTATTCCCTTACCCATACGGAAAAGGTAAAGATAAATAGGAAGAAAAAACAGATCATCACCACGGGGCAGATTAGGGCCCATCGCACCTTCCCACTTTGATAAATGTAAAGCAATTGTCAGTGTCGATCCTAAGTAGGCAATCCATTTACACCCTCGGGAAACGGATTCAGGCTCGACGCCGTGATGAGATGGATGTCTGGACCCCCGAAAAAAATGGAAATTAAAAACACCTGCAATGCCACTCCAGGGAATCCGGAATACGCTGGCATGGTTGTTGATTTTAGAGAGTTATTTATATAGATATCGCATTAGTAGATGTTGACAATTGTGAAAAGCGATTAATTTAGAGAATATGCTAAAGTTCAAGTGTACAAAACAAGGATTCCTGATTTTAGAGAGCGATTTATATGGATATCGGATTAGAAGAAGCTGGCAATTGTGAAAAGCGATTAATTTAGAGAATTTGCTAAGGTTCAAGTGTACAAAATAAGGATTCATGATTTTAGAGAGCGATTTATATACATCGGATTAGTAGATGGATTTGTGAAAGCGATTTATATGTAGAAAGGTTTATAGTTTAGCATTTATGATATTAGTATTTCGAAGTATGTATGATCTAGTTCATAAAAAATAGTTATCGAAAATATTTTAAAGCGAAATGTATGTAAGCTTTGTAAGTCTAAAATGCGTGAAGATAAATAATGAGGAGTAGGGGAGGGATATATTTGGAAACGTAACATGAAACACACATAACCATTTGCAATATATACCATCCAGATTCAGATTCTTGAAGTATATCCTAAAACGAAATGCAAATAAGCTTGGGAAATCTAAAATACGGAAAGATAAATGATAAAAAGTACGAAAAGGAATATATTTGGTAGCGCAACAAGAATCACAGCAGACAGCGACACAACAAAAAGTACAGAAAACCATAAAAAGCCAAGAAAACAAACAGACAAATAGGTACAGCAAAGGACATGATAAATAACGTTATGACATCCATCACATATCCATTGCAAAACAAAAGAAGGCGGAACACAACTCGGCTCCTTTCCCTGTGTGTCTCGCGGGAGTTCGTGGCGGCGGGAGGCAGGAGGCTGATCTTGGTCCTTAGTATTCCGTGGCGTTGTCCTGGAAGCAACTTGTATCTGGTTTATGTATTCCGAAGATGCAGAGCAAGAGAAACACAAAAAGGATTGGACGCAACTGCAATGTAAGGAGACGCGGCCACAAGAAGTTTTGCTTGGGGTACGAATAGGACTGTAACTTTCTCCCAAAGGATGAGCTATGCCCGAAGTTAGCCGCCTAATGAACGACAGGACGCACTCACAGGAGTCTTCAATATCGGGTTACCGGGAGCACAAACAGGAGACCCAACGGAGTGGAATATTAGATGAGCCAGAAGAAGTAAAGGTCTGTAACTTATCTATACGGAGAGGGCATTAAAGTCAGGTTACTCTTGTCATGGAAAACTCATTATATTAGCTTTATGTAACCAAGGGAATATATGTCCTATCCCCAAAAGACGTATTCCCGGTACACTGAAGTCCGCACAAAGACAGACATATAGAGAAAGTTTCTACGCTGAAAGTTAGACTCCGTAATGAAATAACAAGAAACCAGGAAGTGGAATTCTAAAACAGAGCGAAATACGAAACAGCCAAAACTCATATGTTGCTAAAAGTTACCTGCCTGATGAAATAAAAGTTTTCTAAGCATCACTGTACTGCAAGAGACCAATAAAACCCCGACTTGAAGACCACATAAAGGAATATTTAGCCTTGATGATTACGTGCTGTTTGTCTGAGTACGAATGGAGTTGAAGTTTCTGATTGAAGACAAAGTACAGGCTGACTAATTGCTTCCCTAATGAAAGGTAGATAAGCGCAGGTACGGATTCCTCTCATTAGTGCTTAGTACCAATCACGAAACTGTCTTAATTCAATTTAGGATCAATTATTCAACTTCATGAGAGTAATGGAACCGGAGCGGCCGGGAATATTTGAGTAAGGTCGATAGGGAGCTAAAGATCGCCAGCAACGGGAGGGAGAAGGAAGGAAAGGGAATAGAAAGGATAGGATAATAATGAGAAGAGATGGAAAGGAAAGAAAAGGAGAGGAAAGTAAAGGAATGAAAGGAAGGAAAGGAAAGGAAAGGAAAGGAAAGGAAAGGAAAGGAAAGGAAGAAAAGGAAAGGAAAGGAATGGAAAGGAATGGACTTGGATAAAAAAAAGGAGCATGATAGATTAAAATGAATCGCAAAAGAAAAGGAAAAAAAATGAAGAGAAATTAACAGAAAAGGGAAGGAGTGAGAAGGAAAATGGAGGGATTGAAAGGCTTAGAAAAGAAAGGGATGGAAAGGAAACGGAAGGGAGGGAACGGAAACTAAACGGAAGGGAGGGAACGGAAACTAAACGGAAGGGAGGGAACGGAAACTAAACGGAAGGGAGGGAACGGAAACTAAACGGAAGGGAGAGGATGTCATGAAAAGGGAAAGGAGAGGGGAGGAAAGGATATGAGAGGAAAGGGGACGGGAGCAGAGCGTGGGGCAGGAAGATTAATTTCAATAACGTTGCGGACGCGTGCACATGAAATGGAAGGAAACACTATTACGTTTGGGTCCTTCCCGTCATTAACACATTTAATGAATTTATCAGTTTACGCGTTCAAGTACTCTGTCTCTCGCTCGGAATAAAAATTGAAGATAAACACTCGACACGGACGTTTTATTCATCAGACTTAATGGCTTGCAAAGGTTTGAGTGTTATGCGCGGGGTTATACTTTTTAATTGTTAACTTTATATTTATCATAGTTTTCCTTCATGCTGGTTTATCACGTGACCGAGTTTAACCTTTGGGATGAGGAAAGCTTACGTAATATATGACATTTGGCAACAGCGCAGAAAGAGATAGAGAAAAGGGAGAGAGAAGGAAATGGGAGAAGGAGAATGGGTAGAGAGGGAGAATGGGAAGAGAGAGAGAAAGGGTAGAGAGATAAATGGTTACACGAAAAACTCGGGTCACACAAATCTTATAACCCACACGAAGAGGTACGCGTCTAAACCTAGTTAGAGAGAGAGAGAGAGAGAGAGAGAGAGAGAGAGAGAGAGAGAGAGAGAGAGAGAGAGAGAGAGAGAGAGAGAGAGAGAGAGAGAGAGAGAGAGTGTGTGTGTGCGTGTGGTGTGCGTGTGTGTGTGTGTGGTGTGCGTGTGTGTGTGTGTGTGTGTGTGTATTCCCCTGCGGTGGGTGCGTTGTTACAAGCTTTGGCAATAAATAGACAACACTTCCGGAATAACAAGTATGGCGCATAAATTCCACGAACCAAAATTAAGCACCTCACGTCCTCTCCATCACCTGAATATTTCACAGGTAACGTGTCTATCGTGGCCCACCAGCACCTGTTTACCGCGGCGATGACTTAAAACTGAAGGTAAATATTATGTGTGATTGAATTCTAACCACGACCTCATTTTTTTGCGTCACTGTGTAGTCTTCAATATCGGGTCACCAGGAACACATATGGGAGAGGCAGCAGAGTGGAGTGTTAGATAAGGAAAAAGTAAAGGTCTCTTGAGTGAATTGTAACCACGACCTCATTTTTTTGCGTCACTGTAGTCTTCAATATCGTATTACCGGAAACACAAATAGGAGAGGCAGCAGAGTGGACTATGAGATAAGGAAGAAGTAGATGTCTCTTGATTGAATTGTAACCACGACCTCATTTTTTTGCGTCACTGTAGTCTTCAATATTGGGTCACCGGGAACACAAATAGGAGAGGCAGCAGAGTGGAGTATTAGATGAGCAGGAAGAAGTAAAGGTCTCTGATTCTTCTGTACGGACAACCTCACACCCTATCAAGTTAATCCATTTTCTCTGTAAATATCAAAAAATTACAAAAAAAGTACAATATCATCCCTTAAATCATCTTGCTGTGGTGATTAAAACAGAGGAACAAAATTACCTCACACCTTATCAAGCTAATCTATTTTTTTCCGTAATTATAAAAAAAGACAAAATCGTACAGTACCACCCCTCAAATAATCTTACTGTTGTGATTAAAAAGAGAAAAATTAACAGAGGAATAAAACTACCACATACCTGTTCACGGTAATCCCTTTTTTCCGTAATTATGACAAAGAAGCGAAAATAAAATCGTGCAATACCACCCTTTAAATCATCTTGCTGTGTTGATTAAAAATAGAAAAATTAACAGAGGAATAAAACTACCTCACACCTGTTCACGGTAATCCCTTTTTTTCCGTAACTAAGACAAAACCAAAACCGTGCAATACCACCCTTTAAATCTTCTTACGGCGGTGATTAAAAACAGAGGAATTAACCGTGGAATAAAACTACCTCACACCTGCTCCCGTTAATCCCTTTTCCGACACACCTTCCAATTACCGCCGCGCCTGGAGCCGAAACGAGCCGCGCCGCACTACAATTCGCTGTTTTATTGTTTAGGCGAGTCAAAGAGTAGTACAAAGCCCATCACCTCACCCCTGACATGGGAGCCAAACATCACTCACGCCTCGTCATATTAAACGTTTATTCTCTATATATAATTATAAAACTGCCAAACTCAGATGATAGATGTGTAATATTGTCTTTTTATTAATTTATTTTTATGATAACTCGGAATACTGTGCATAAATAGATAATAAAATGATAATGTAATTGATAAAGATAATAAGTAATAATATAAGATGCTAAATAAAATAATAGAAGATAGAATGACTAAAGAATAATAGAAGAAGATAGAAGGAAGAATAGAAAAAATAGTACTACCTCAACAGCGTCATTGGTTTAAAAGACACTCAATGATAAAATAAAATAATGAATAAAGATAACAAGCACTGAGATGATAAACAATGAAATAACACCAAAGACAAACAGATGAGAAAACAGAAGACTCTAATAAACGGAAAAATATAAAACCTCATCCACGTCATTGATTTAAACGTTCTCTCAAGCGGTTTATTTTTTTCTTTCTTCATTTTTTTTTTGCCCCTGCACCCAAATTATGAAAATACCTGCAGCGGACAATAATGAGGTAATATCGCCTTTAGCCATTTAATAAAAGGTCAAATTTCTGCTCCGCCCGTGATTTAATTAAGGCTCAAAAGTCATTAATAAGGACAGAGCGAGGCCTCAAAGGAAAGGAGAGGAAGGGAAAGAAAAGTTTCCTAATACAAGCACGAGGAAGGATGTTTGATGTATTTAGACGTGGACGCAGTCAAGGCAGAACTTTTTATACACTTAGGTAATAAAAATGATGTTGGTAATTAAGTTCATATTTTTTTTTGTCTGCATTCACATTTCAAATCGTCAAACATCCTTTCCTGTGTATGTACTATTAAACTTTCCCTTCCTTCCGTTCTTTTGAGGCATCGTTTTCTTCTTAATAATGACTTTCGAGTCCTAATTAAATAACAGGTAGAGCAAAATTAATAGAAAAGATGTTAGTAAGTGCGTCTTTTATCCACCTCGATACTCTAGTTACTACAGGTAAGTCTTAAATAAACATACGTATAATATCAATTGATGAGTTAGGGAAAGCAAAATTTTTATAACTTCATTGCTAACATCTTTTTTTATTGCCTGTGTCTTCCCTGCGCTAGGTTACTACATTCCGTTAGTATAAACAAACATAAAAGTAAGCCTACATACAAATTATTTAATGACCAAATGAAGGTATTTCTTCTATGGACCCAGTTGGTAACATATTTTTGTCTTCCATACATATATTTAAATTATAATATCTTTTTTTAATACCCGTCTCTTCTGTTCGCCACGCTCCTGCACACTAATTAATCAATGTGTAAATCTAATTCATACCTACGTACGAATTAATTAATGAGCCTCACGAAAGAATGGATCAATTACACGAGTATTTCTTTTATTCACGCAAAAAATAATACTGACCTATAGGTAAATATATATATGGCATTTTAACATTCTATCTCTCCTATCCCTACAACGGTTGATATATTTTTGGCATTATACTAATGACCTCAACAAAATAACGTAAATTACATGAGAACTTCTGTTATTCATGAAAAAAACAATATGACCAAAAAAGAAACACAATATTTATGACTATTCAACGTTTTTCCTCCATTATCCCTGCAGCGAATGATACAATTTTGATTTTATACTAATAAGCTTAACAAAATTTTACGTAATTTCCATGAATACTTCTTTTGTTCGTGAAAAAAACACGATATTGACAGAGAGGAGAACAATATATATTTTAACATTCTTCCTCGCCTTTTCCTATTTACCGACTGATATTGTTTTGATTTTACACAAATGACCTTACCAAAACAATTACACGAATACGTAAATTACACGAATATTTCTTTTAACATGAAAAAAAAAAAAAACGAAATTGACAACTCTTTTGCATCTCGTTCTCTCTTCTTTCGTTGAAGCAGCGAATAGCGGGCTTTTTATGATTGTTTTTGTGTTTTGCCCTTGAGCTGCCTCCCCTTGTTGTATATAAAAAAAAGATACACAATATGACATTTCAACATTCTTCACCAATTCATATACACTGGATGAAATAATTGATTTGCTTTATTCATAGGGTCAACGTAACGAATCCCAAGGTACATTATTTCAATGGGCAACGTTCACTTTTACGGGAGGGTCAATACCTGAGGGGCAATTGTTATTGAAAGCATTGAGATTGATGTTCATATAGCCGTGAGAGGACACCCGACTTTGCCATCATGAACGAATTTTAAATGTTAATTCATAAAGGATGTGTGTTTAGGGGGGGTAGGTGTGTGTGTGTGTGTGTGTGTGTGTGTGTGTGTGTGTGTGTGTGTGTGTGTGTGTGTGTGTGTGTGTGTGTGTGTGTGTGTGTGTGTGTGTGTGTGTGTGTGTGTGTGTGTGTGTGTGTGTGTGTGTGTGTGTGTGTGTGTGTTTTTGTAATTTTGCGAGTACAATTTCCGATGATTTCCCATAAATTATTCATCTCTCTCTCTCTCTCTCTCTCTCTCTCTCTCTCTCTCTCTCTCTATCTTTCTATCCACCTATCTATCCATCTATCTATCTATCTATCTATCTATATCTCTTTTCAACTCCAAGCCTCCCTTCCTCTCTCGTTTGCAGCCTCTTCTCTTTCCTCCCACACTCATTACACGCCTACCTCTCTTCCATCCTTCCCTCTTCCTCTTCCCCTTCTCCTTCCTCGTACTCCTTTCACCACCCTCCTATCTCCCATCCATCTCTCTTTACCGGCGTTCTGTTATTTTTCCCCTCCTCTTCACGTGTCCCTCTCCCCTGCTCTTCTATCTCTCTATATCCCCTTTTCATCCCTCTCTCTCTCCTCCAGCATCCCTCCCATGATCATCCGGCCAAACTAACCATGTGTGGACAGCCTAACCTAATAAAGAAACAAAAATCGGCAATGCACACAACACGGGACCCCGCTCGTTTTGTAAGCATATTACGAAATTATTCACGGACCAAAACACTTGGAAAAAAAATGACAGCAGAAAAAAAATCGTCACCCGCCTTCACCGTGGAAAAATTTTTGTGTTATAATTATTTCTGGCGATAATTTGTGTCACAACGCTGCGCTGGTGAAAAATATTATTGTGCCTGATGTGATAATAGTAAAATGATGACGATGAAAACGTGAAGTGCGAAAAAAAAAAAATAATAATAATAATAAAAATAATAATTGTAATAGTAATAGTAATAATAATAATAATAATAATAATAATAATAATAGTAATAATAATAATAATAATAATAATAATAATAATAATAATAATAATAATAATAATAATAATAATAATAATAATAATAATAATAATAATAATAATAATAATAATAATAATAATAATAATAATAATAATAATAATAATAATAATAATAATAATAATAATAATAATAATAATAATAATAATAATAATAATAATAATAATAATAATAATAATAATAATAATAATAATAATAATAATAATAATAATAATAATAATAATAATAATAATAATAATAATAATAATAATGATATTCACAAAACTATAGCAATAATGTTGATAATGATAATAAAAAAGGAAGAAGAAAAATATAAATAAGAATAAGTATAAGGAGAAAAACTAAAATAAGAATGTTGAAGAAAAATAAGAAATTTTTTGAAAAAGAAGAAAGAGAAAGGAGACGAAAAAGAAAAGAAGGAAGAGGAGGAGGAAGAGGAGGAGGAGGAGGAGCTATATTTCCAGCATTTCTCCACAATACAAAATTATTCAACCCTCAATCGCTCGTTTTTCCAATCTTCCGAATCTAAACTATTTAAGAAGCAACTAATATTAATGAAACTCTCTCTCTTTCTTTCTAACTCAGTTTATCTATCTATCTATCTACCTATCTGTCAATTTTGTATATATTTTTCATCTCTTTGTTTCTTTATATCCTTCTCTTCCCTTTTCTTTAAGTTCTTTCTATGTATATTTCTTTACTCTCAGCCTACATTCATAACGCTAAACGAATCTAATTATAATAGTAATGATTATAATAACAAAAAACACAAAAAGAATAGCAGTAATAACCACAACAACAACACTAATACCAATACAACCTAAAAGAAAACGCAGCGAAATTATAAAACTCTACGGATTTTTCCACCCGCGTTTCACTTACAGACGCGCGCGCAGGGGACGTGGGAGGACATAAGAGTCTGTCGTCACGTGGGGCATCGGCATTCCAAAAGGACGAGTGTGCGGGCGGCTTCGAGTGTGCGTGAACTAGGACGAGGCTGGCTCTTTACGGCGTCCATTCTGGCTCATGAGGACATTCTCTTTTACAACACCCCCAGGAAAGAAGAGCATTTGAACAGAGAGGCGGGTGGTGATGGTGGTAGCGGTGGTAGTGGTGGTAGTGGTGATGAACTTGATTTTAGTGTTGGTTGCACGCTTGTCTTGTTTTGTCTCCTTGTCTTGTTTTGTTGGCTTCCTTGCTTGCTTGTCTCTCTCTCCCTCCTTTCTATTTTGGCTTCCTCTCCCTCTTTCCTCACTTTTCTTTTCTTCCTTTTTCTTCCTCCCTCCTATTTCAGTTTTCTCTTTCCTCACCTTTCTTCCTTCCTTTCTTCCGTCTCTGTTTGTTTTTTTCTCAACTCCTTCCTTCTTTCTCTCACTCCTTTTTTCTTTTTTTCCCTCTCTCTGTGTCCTCCCCTTTCACTCTCTTCCTCTGTTTCCTCCTTTTGATGATCCTCCTCCTGTCTCTCCTCCTATTATTTTTCTTCTTCTTAATCCTCCTCCTCCTCCTCCTTCTTCTCCTTCTCCTCCTCTTCCTCCTTCTCCTCCTCCTCCTCCTATTCCTCCTTTTACTACTCAACCTACGCGTCCTCCTTCTTCCTTTCAAGTCGAGAACTGAGGCCTTAGTCAAGATCGGAAGAAATGGTCTTACTTTTCATTCATATTTTCGTTTTCATTTTTTTGCACAGGAACTTCTCTTTGTTCCTCTATTTTTGCCTCTACGGTGTGTCTTCCTTTCTCTTTCAGTTTTTTTTTTCACGGGAACTTCTCTTTGTTGCTCTATTTTTGCCTCTACGGTGTGTCTTCCTTTCTCTTTGAACACTTCTAAATGAACAGAAGAGGAAACTAATTAACTCTATCCTCTTAGGCGAGAAGTTTCGGAGAGCAAAGATTCACGGGCTCATCTGCAATTTTATTTTTATCTTACTTTTTACTTTCCCCCGCTGGCATTTCTTACGTGACATTCTTCTTGCTCGCAAAACGTGAATGGCCGACTCTATTTTTCCCCTCAAAACCTTTTATTTCTTATTCAGCCAGCAAGCCATTCATTCTCCAGTGTCCGTCCGATTGTTTGAAATATGAAAAAAATAAAAGACGTATTTGTATAACTTCAAAGTCATGAGAAAATACAGAAGAAGGAGCTTAGGAGGAGGAGGAGGAGGTGGAAGGCGGTCGGGGAGGGAGGGAAAGCGGGAGAAAAAGAAAGTCGCAGGTAGCTCACAGTGGCGCCTCTTACCTTGTCTTTGCCTCTCTGTGTGCTGCTCAATGTATGACAAGGGACTGTGTTGACCTTGAGGAAAAGCATAACAGAGGGAGGAAGGGTGCCGGCGGGAGGGAAGTGGAGGAGGGAGGGGACTTCGGAGTGAGGGAGGATGGAACATGAGAGGGAGGCGGGGAGAGAGGAAGCAAAGGGAAGTGGCAAGGTGAAAGAGATTAAGAGGAAGGGGGAGAGAGCGATAGCGAGGGACGGAAAGGCTGAGAAGGGGAAAAGAGAGAGGAGGGAAGATAGCAAGGTAGGAAGAAGAAAGAAAGGTGAAGGGGAAGGAGTTAGCAAGGGAGACGAGGGAGGAGGAGAAAGTGAGTGATGGGAAGGGAGGAAGAGGCTGGTAGAGGAATGAAGAGAGGGTAAGGGAGGTAGAGAGGTTGAGGAAGAATGGGAGAGAGATAAAGAGGGAGGATGAGAGTAAACCAGAAAAGGAGAGAGGGGAAGGGAGGTAGAGAGACTGAGTGGGAGAGGTGGAGGTGAGAGGGGACGCAGAGAAAAGGGGGGGTCGGCAGGTAGCCCTTGCCGAGGTGTTGTAAAAATTATGCTTCTCTTTGCGCGCGCTCGTCTGTTATTCATTCGGGATCCAAACAGCCCCATTCGTCTGTGCCGCGGCTATTTATGTCATTACAGAGAGCCATTGCAAAAATTATACTATCCTCTCCCCCGGGCTACTGTGTTATCCATTCCGGCGGTGTCATTCTTCTCTCTCGCGTCGTATTTCACAGGTGGGGAGCAAAACAGGTGTCCCTCGGTCTGCAGTGACTCACGCGTGCATGATTCACGCTCGAACTTCATTCACCTTTAACGCACCAGGTATGTCGTTTTATTCTCTTCGTATAACTCAGGTAGGAGTAACGATATCACCTTCACGTCTTCATCCACGCTCCAGGTGTATGCAGGTGTGCTAATAATTCACGCAGCTTTGATATACGAACCGTCTATTTTCTCTTAACCCGCGCAGGAATAACGGTATCACCTTCCCTTTTTCTATCACCCGTCGACATGCAATTTTAGCTCAGGTAATCGAATCGCAGGTGTACCAGTCACCTCCACCCTTCAGCATGCATGGTGTGTAAATATGAAGCTGAGGGCATACGCTATAGCTGCGCGTGACCTCAGTGCTCATCTCCGTCGTATTGACCTTTGAGCCTGAAGTGTGCAAAAATCGATTACCCAGAGACAAAGGGCAAGGGTGACATCCAGGGTACCACATTTTACAAAGAGGTATAAATATGTCAACTGCTCTCAATAAAGTATGAATGACCTATATTTTTTTTCATTTTACAAAAGCTAGAATAAAAATAACACTAAACTCTACCTACATCCATAATTCAACATGTTTGTATCCCAGGTGAGGTGGAAGCAGGTACGTTTACAAATAATTCAGTCACCGTTAATTCATGTAAGGGGATCTATCTATTCATTAATTTAAGTCACGCAAGAGTAGCGCCATTATCCCCTCCATGTGTCCTGCCACTTTTCACGTATAAATCTCAGGCGTGTGTGCTGGAGTACTAATATTTCGATCATCGTAAATCAGTGAGTAAAAGATTTGTGTATTTCTTAGCGTCACTTTCTAAATATAACGATAGCTTTTAGGTACGTTTATATGCACCCCTTAACTCATATAGATTGTAGGCGTATGAAAGAGAACTATTAAAGTATTTCAGTCATTATAAATCAATATACGAACGATTTAATTCTTCATTCGAGTCACTTTCATAAAAAAACAGAAATACAAACATATCACTCACTTTTTCTAGCACCAATTTTCAACGTACAGGTAACTCAGGTGCGTGGTGGAGGAGTGCCAATACCTCCATGAATATCAATGTAGAAACGATTTATCTCTTCATTCGAGTAACTTTCACAATACCAATAAACAAAAGAATCATATCACTCACATTTTCCTGCACCCATTTTCAACCTACAGGTAACTCAGGTGTGTATGTATGCGCGGAGGCGTGCTAATAACTCCACGACAATCACTCCATTGACCTACTTTTTCCCTCATCATCACACCGAACAAAGGACAGCAACATCACCACCTTCATTTCCCTTGACAATCCTTACAATCTTCAACGACAAGGGATTATTCCATTTCCTTTTTCTTCTGTTTCGCGCGCGGATGTGTATGAAGCCCGGAACATGCGGACGATGAGAGAGAGAGAGAGAGGGGGAAGAGATGGAGATGCAGGGACGAGGAGGAGGAGGAGAGCGAGAGAGGGGGAAGACATTGTGCAAGTTTACTATCACCGCGCTGCGTGTTGTGTTTATTCTCAGCACAAATCTGGGCCTGTGTTTCCATAATGGCATTCGAGGGAGTTCATTCAGCGCGAGTGGCGGAGTCTCTAGCGGCGCACAACCTGGCTGGCTTGGGATAATGAACGTGTGGCTTGCAAGCTTTAAGTCATCCGGAGAACGCTGCCTGCCCGCCCGACTCCCTGCCTGCCTGAGTTCGTCCCTCCCTCCCGTACACCGCCCATCCTCCTCCTTTTCCTCTCGTCCCCCTCCTCGTGTCCTTGTGCCTGCCTGTTCTGAATCTCTTCCTCTGTGTGAGTGTGTCTGTGTGTGTATGTGTGTGTGTGTGTGCGTCGTTTTTCTATTTCCGTTTTGTTCCACCGTCTCTGTTTCGGTTTTCGGTGTTGTTCTTGTATTTCCCTTTATTCAATCTGGTTCCTGCTTCCTCTACACGTCTTTCTTCCTCTCTCTCTCTCTCTCTCTCTCTCTCTCTCTCTCTCTCTGTGTGTTCTCTTGTTTTCCTTTTATTATTTAGCTTTCTCTCCAATAACCTTCTACCCATATCAATTTCAGTTCTCGGTATTTCTCTCTTATTTCCCTTTCGTTATCCATTTTCCTATCTCCTACACCCCTCTCTCTCTCTCTGTATCTGATATCTCATTCTCGTTCTTTCATTTATTCTCCTTTATATCCTTTGTTTAACTTAATTTATATCCCTTACATTTCTTTCTTCCTGTCTCTGTCTGTATGTCTTTCTTTCGGTCCTTGTATCTTTTTTTTATCTTCCTGCTTCAGTCTCTGCTATGATTACATCCTCTTTCTATCTTTCTTTCTCTCACTCTCTTTCATTTGGTATTCTTTTTGTCCTCCTTTTCCCTCCCCCTGCTTGCTCTGTCTCACGTTTCTTTGTCATCTAATCTGTTTGTCTCCCAGCATCTGTCTCACTCTCTCTTCTCTCTCTCATCTCCCTTTGTTTATCTTTCTTTCTTTCTTCTTTTCTTCCAAGTCACCCCTGCGCTGTCTCCCTTCTTTGCCCGCTGTGTATCTCTCTTCCTCTCTCTCTTTCTCTTTCTCTCTTATTCTATCACTGTTTGTCTATGCCTCTGTCTGTTCTCTTATATTCTCTCTCATTTCCTTTCATTTATCTTCCTTTCCTGCCAACCTCCCTTTCTCTTTGCCTCCCTCATGCACTTCTTTCATCTCTTTCCTTTTCCTATTCACGTCCTCCCTTCCTCTCCCTTTTTCATTCTCCTACGTCCGCTATTTTCATCCTTCTCTCTCTCTCTCTCTCTCTCTCTCTCTCTCTCTCCCCATATTACCTCCCTCCTCCACTACTTCATTCCATTCTCCTTTATCTTCCTCCCTCTCTCTTTCCATGTTTCCTCCCCTTACTTCCCCTCCTTTATTCCTTCTTTCCGTGTCTTCTCTCATATTCTGACTTCTCTAAATATTTATCTTTCTCCCTCTATTCTTCCCCTCCTCTTTCTTTTTTTCTTTAGTCCCTCCTTTCCGTCTGGTTTTCCTTCGTTCCTTCCCCTTCATCCTCAGTTGCACCTATCACGTTTTTTTCTCTCCTCTTCCTCCTGTTTCTCCTTCCCTCCTTCCTCTGTCTGCATCTTCTTCATTATCCTAAACTTCAATTCGTCTTAGTTTTATTATCTTTTCCCCTCCTTTCCTCTCCTCTCAACCTCACATTCTTCCTCTGTCCTTTCCTACCTCTCTCTCCTCTCTCTCTCTCTTCCCCCTGTGGCCTTAATTCCTTCAACACCCTCCATTATTCCCTTCAGTTCCTCTCTCACTGTCTCCCCTCTTTTCCTCCTCTCCACCTCCTCATCCTCCTGCCCTTTCCCCTCTCTTTCTCGCGGCGCTGAAAACAAAATTATCTGGCAAAATATATAGACACAATAAACCACGAACATTATGGTGTGATATTCTGCTAAGAGCGTGTTGGGATTCTATAAATGCCAAATACGAAAATAATAAACCCATTTAACACGAAACTAATGCGCTAAAAAGGAGACTCGACTTTTATTTCGCTAATCCCAGAACGACACAATAAACTCTGCGAATATAAAGAGAGAGAGAGAGAGAGAGAGAAGAAGGAAAGTCGTTGCAAAGAAGTTTCATTACTACTGGCGAGGTCAAAAGCTTTATCATGTAAATTATGCGAGTAATGGAAGAGGTGGAGACAATTAGGATATCTGAGTGGCTGGTGGATGAGACGAAATGGATCCTGACTGAGTAAACTTGAGGGATGGAAGGGCGTGGATGTGTGTGTGTGTGTGGGGGGGGGGGGTGCTTGTGGCTATTTGTATGTGTGGGAGTGGGTGTGTATGTGTGCGTGTGAAGTGCGAAGGGAAAGTGTTTGTGTGTGTCGGAGAGTCTGGGCGTGTCTATGTGTGCAATTGTGTCTATGTGAATGTAAGTGTGGAATGGCTTCGTGTGTTCGGGAGTGTGTGTGTGTGTGTGTGTGTGTGTGTGTGTGTGTGTGTATAAGTGTGGCTTCGTTTCGAGGTATCTGGCTATCTCCGGAAGGCTGTTGTTTGCGAAGGTGCCTGGCTGTGTGTGTGAGTGATTTTTGCCTTCAGTGGAATCTTATTGTTGTCTGTAAGAGGGTATTACATCCTTTGAACGTCTTTACTTTCGATATTGTTGTCTGCGAAGGTGCGTGGCTGTTTGTGTGAGTGATTCTTGCCTTCAGTGGGATCTTATTGATGTCTGTAAGAGGGTATTACATCCTTTGAACGTATTTATTTTCGATCTTTTGCCTTTAAGTGACTGTCTGAAGGAGGATACGATTCTCTAAGGGTCCGTGTGACCTTCTACAAGGGTATCCAGTCATCTGAGTAACATTTGTCTCACTAATATCTAATTGCGACGCCCTGGTGGAAGCAGAACGACCGACAATTACGCACATCGCCTGATACACACTGATTATTTCTCCGCTAACGAGTGAATTAAGGAGGAAGTGTCGTGAGAGGCTTCTTAGTACGAGCCAAGAAATCGCCTTGATACATCAGAGCTAATTGGAAGGTGCATTGTGGGACAGGAAAAGACAAGTTAAACATCAGCGTTGCTTGGCCTTCCTGAGAGAGAGAAGCGGACGCAATTCAAAACACAGAGGGAGGAAGTTAGTTTGTTTACCTTGTAGTTGTGTTGGCTGGTGTGCGTGTGTGAAGCAATCAACTGTGTTTCCTGGATTGTGTTTGCCCTCCCAGACGTAAAATAACCACGAACAGGGGAGTAAATAAAGAGAGGAAGCGAAATATACAAATGATTGAATAGACGTTGCAGTATATTTCCTTACGTGTGAATTCGTGATGGCTACTTGTAATGAACGCTGTGATTATGAGAAAATGAGAAAAACAAAGAAAATGAAGGAAAGAGAAAGCATGTATTGAATAAAAACTATAACTGAGAACGTAGAACAAAAGAATAACAAGACTAACACGAATTCATGATAGACACCTGCCAATTAACACTGAGAAATGAGAAAATGTGAGATGAGAAACGAGAAAAAAGAAAAAGAATTAAAAAGTGAAAATCTGTATAAAAAAAAAAAAGAAACAAGAGAACGTCAAACAAAAGAAGAACAGAACTAAAATGAATTCACGATGACTACTTGTAATGAACACGGAGATGAGAAAATTAAAAAAAAAAGAAAAAACGATGAAAAAAAATGAGGATCTGTATCAAATAAAAAACAGAACAAGAGAACGTAAAACAATAGAAGAACAGAACTAAAACGAATTCATGACAGGCACTAGCAATGAGGACAGATGAGAAAATATAAGACAAATAAATGAAAATAAGAATACGATAATAAAAGAGAAAATCCATGTCAAATAAATACCAAAACTAGAGATCGCAAAACAAAAGAAGAACGAAACTAAACCGACCGCGTTCCACTTCTGCCAATTCACCGTCACTTAGTTCTCTCCCATGAAAATGAAAGCTTGAAATAACTCACCGTTAGAACAAGGAAAAGCCAATGAATACGTGATGTTCCTGAACACTCTTTGACAATATCCTGTTCATGAAGGACGCTGGAAAGTGGAGAATATCACACATTTGAGTATATTTTCTTTTTCACTTTGTCTTCCTCCTTCTCCTCTTCCTCTTTCTCCTCCTCCTCCTCCTCTTCCTCCTTCTCCTCCTTCTCTCCTCTTCCTCCTCCTCATTATCACCATTCTCATTATTAGTTTTGTTTAATTTTTTGTTTTGTTTCATCATTATTCAAAACATTATGAGAACTGCACACATTCAAATATTCTTTTTCACTGTCTTCTTCCTCCTCCTCCTCCTCCTCCTCCTCCTCCTCCTTCTCCTCTTCCTCTTCCTCATTATCATTATCACCATCATTATATATTTTTTACATTGTGTTTCTCCATTATTCACAACATAATGAGATCTGCACGTATTCGAGTATCTTTTTCACTCTTCTTTCTCCTCCTTTTCCCCCTCCTCCTCTTCCTCATTATCATCACCATCGTCATTATCAGAGGAGAATGTGAGAGCCATGAGAAAGATGCAGTAGTGGCGTAGGTCGAGGCATCCATCTATCCATCCATCCATCCATCCATTTAATTTAACAGGTCACAACGAAACAAACATGGAAACGAAACTCACGCACCTTGAGCCGCGAAGGACACACACACACACACACACACACACACACACACACACACACACACACACACACACACAAACATTGTAACAGTAAGGAAAACAGATGAAACGAAACGGTTAATGCATAAGTGCACTGACTTGGGCTTCGTTATCGGGTCAAACTCGTCATTTTTGCTCGTTAAGATGCAGTTGTGACTGACGCATTGAGTGGGAGGGCGAAGGTTTCAAAGGGATCTGATGCTGTTGGCAGGATTACAGAGAGTCGAAGGCAAAACATCACCACCACCAGCTGTACCGTACCACCAGAGCCCTCCCTCCACCCCTTCCTACCATCACCAAAGCCGACGCAAGGGTGAAAGGTGAAAGGTTTTCCTCATCGTTAAAGGAATCCAGTGCCGAGTTGTTCTTGTTATTATTCTCTCCAGTGTCTGAATGCTCTTCCGTCGAGGCCCTGATTACGTATAAGAGACGGTGAGTGATGGGACAAAGAGGCTGATAACGAAGGAGAGGAAAACCAAGAATAGAGATTCAGGAAAACGATAATGATAATGAGAAAGAACACGAAGAAAAAGAAGGACAAGGACACAAGGAAATAATTACTTTATCGTGAGTTACAGAAGGAGAGAACGAAGGAGAGGAAGACGAGGAAGAAAAAGGACAAAATGATGGTAATGATGATAAACGGGAACAAGAACAAGAAAAGAAGAACAGGAAAAACAAGGACACAAGGAAATCATTAAGAAATCCTGAGTTATAGAAGGAGGGGGTTATAACGAAGACGAGGAAGACGAGGAAGAAAAAGGATAAGATGATGGTAATGATGATAAACGGGAACAAGAACAAGAAAAAGAAGAACAGGAAGAACAAGAAAACAAGGGAATCATTAAGATATCGTGAGTTATAGAAGGAAAGACTTATAACGAAGACGAGGAAGACGAAGAAGAAAAAGGACAAGATGATGATAATAATGAAAAATGGGAACAAGAACAAGGAAAAGAAGAACAGGAAGAACAGGAAAACAAAGAAATCATTAAGAAATCATGGGTTAGAGAAGGAGGGGCTTATAACGAAAAAGAGGAAGACGAAGAAGAAAAAGAACAAGATGATGATAATGGTGATAAACGGGAGCAAGAACAAGAAAAAGAAGAACAGGAAGAACAGGAAAACAAGGAACTCATCAACAAAACGTAAGTTAGAGAAAAAGAGGCTTATGTAGAAGAGGAAGACAGAGAAGAAAATGAGATAATGATGATGACAATGATGAAAAACGGGAATAAGAACAAGAAAAAGAAGAACAGGAAGAACAGGAAAACCAGGAAATCATTACGAAATCGTAGGTTAGAGAAAAAGAGGCTTATGTAGAAGAGGAAGACAAAGAAGAAAATGAGATAATGATGATGACAATGATAATGATAAAAAAAGATTAAAAATAAGAACAAAGAGGAACGAGAACAGGAAGAAATATGAGAAAAAGAAAACGGGAAGAGACAAAAAGAAGAAAAACAAGGATAAAAGAGCAGGATATAGAGAGAAAAAAAGAAGAAAACCAATAACAAAAACAACCTCAGTAAATTCATGCCGGTAATTTTCTCTCCTCTCCATTAAGGGCACTTAAACTTATTAGATATACACACAATATTTACTTTTTTTCTGGCACTTAATAATCGAAGTGAATTGATAATCTCTTCGTTTCAAGTTACATTTCTCGGTGGATTTTCGCGTCTCTTTGGTATTTTTTTCTTATTGATTTATTTGTCTTATTTATTTTTTGTTTTGCTTCGTTTTTGTTTTTTTATTTGATTTTATTTTATTTCGTCGTTAATTGATTTTTTTCTCTCTCGTCGTTGATTTATTTTTCTTTCTTTCGTCGTTAATTGTTTTCTTTTTCTTTCTTTCGTCGTTAGTATTTTTTTTCTTAAGTCCTTCATAGTTATTTTCCTTCTTTTCCTTTTCTTTCGTTGTTCATAGTTCTTTTCCTTATTTTCCTTTTCTTTCGTCGTTCATAGTTCTCCTTATTTTCCTTTTCTTTCGTCGTTCATAGTTGTTTTTTTCTTTTTTTCCTTTTCTTTCGTCGTCCAAAGGTATTTTCCTTATTTTCCTTTTCTTTCGTTGTTCATCTTCATTGATTTATTTATATTTATTTGTTTGTTTTCTTTTTGTTTTTCTTTTCGACGTTGATTCAGTGTCGGTGAATGACGTGAATCCGATAATTGGATTTTTTTTTTCTCTAGGGCGGGCGGAGAAATATTTTGAAGAGAAAACAAACCGCCCTTAAATTGTTCCTTCTATGTATTTCCTGGTTATTTATTTTTCACTTCCCCCGAACCCTAGAACCCGTACACTCTCCCTCTCCCGCTCCCGCTCCCTCTCCCTCTCCCTCTCACTCTCACTCTCACTCTCACACACTCTTTCTACCTACCTACCTACCTGTCTATCTATCTATTCATCTATCTATTTATCTATTTTGCCCTTGCTGTTCCTCTAACACTCCCTCGACCTTTCTCCCTCTCTCTCTCTCTCTTCCTCTCTCTCTCTCTCTCTCTCTCTCTCTCTCTCTCTCTCTCTCTCTCTCTCTCTCTCTCTCTCTCTCTCTGCACTTGACATTTAACACTCTCGCATACTATATGATTAAAAACATGCATAAGAAATGACACGACCAACAACAAATCCATCAGCATCTTGAATTAATTACACACACGCGTACACACCCACTCACACACACACACACACACACACACACACACACACGCATAGGGGTCAGGCACAAGCGCGCACACACACACACACACAGGCACGCACACAGGCACACATTGTCAGATATTACGCTTCGTTAGCCCTCGTGATGACAGTAAATTAATCAGGAGCGTTCCGGGACACCAAATTACGCCTGTGGCCAGCTGACGGAGGGAGGCAGAGGCGACGGCAGCGGACGGCAGAGTTGTAAAAGCCAGCAGTTAGAAAGAGAGACGGAGGAAGAGAGGGAACGAGAGAGCAAGAAACGGGTCAAGGGAATGTGAGAATGAAAGAGGAATGTAGGGAGGAAAAGGGAAGTATGGGAGGAAGAGAAAAAGAGATGAGGGAAGTATAGGCGATGGCAGCGGACGGCAGAGTTGTAAAAGCCAGCAATTAGAAAGAGAGACGGAGGAAGAGAGGGAAAGAGATAGCAAGAGAAGGGTGATGAAGGGTGAGGGGAAAGCGAGTATGGAATGAGATTAAAGAGAAAAAGGAGAAACAGTGAGAGAGGAGATGGACGAAGAGCTGAGAGAAAGGAAGAAATGGAGAGGTAGGAAAAGACAATGAAGAATCAGGGGAATATGAGGGTGGAAGAGGAGAAACTGGGATAAAGGGGAGAGTATAGAAGGGAGAGAAAAAGAGAAATGAGGGAAGAACGGAGAGAGACGAAGAGGAGGAGGAGGAGGAGAGAGCAGGAAAAGGGTCAGCGAAATTTAAGAATTGAATGACATAGGGATGAAAAAGGAAACGAATGGGAGATGAAGTAAAACGAGAAGAGAGAAAAGAGGAAGTGGGAGAAGGTTATAAAGAAAGAGAGAGAGAGGGAGAGAGCATGGAAAGGGGTCAGGGAAAAGCGAGGATGGACTGATTTCTTTCTTTCTTTCTTCATCTTCTTTCTTTTCTTTCTTTTTATCCACCTTATTGTTTCGTTAATGTAGTACGCAATCCTTCTTTTTTCATTCTCTTCTATCTTTCTTTCGTTTCTATCTTATTTATCTTCTTTTATCCATCTATTGTTCTGTCCATGTACGCAATCTTGTTCTTTCCTCTTTTTCCTTTATTTCTTCTAGCTCCCTTTCCTCCTCCTGGTTAATTCTCTTCCTCCTCTTTTCCTCTCCTTTTTTATCCTCTCTTGATTCCTCTGTGGAGCTTACTTTTGTGTTTTTCTGTTCGCATGTCTTTTTTTTCTTTTTCTACTCCTTCCTAACTTCCTTCCTTCCTTTTTCGCTTGCTTTTTTTCTGCTTCCTTTATTCCGTTATCGAATTTCTAGTTTGGCTTCTCTCGTTTCCCGTCTCCTTTCCTTTCGTTTTTTACTCCTTACCATTCTTTTCCTTTTTTCTCTTTGTTTTCTTCTCTCAGTTTTTTTTTTCTTTCCCAACTGGGCGCTACCCTTTCCTTTCCAGCTACTATCAATAAATCTCCCCTCCCTCTTTCTCTCTGTTTCTCTCTCTCCCTTCCCTCTCTCTCTTTCTCTCCCTCTTTAATAGAAGCTCTTCTTTTTGTTCTTTCTTCCTTTTCCCGTGTAGAACTAATCCCTCCTTCCCTCTCTCCTTCCTTCACTATTATCCTTTTCTAACAAGCTTTTTTTATCCATAAGTCCCTCGGAGAAGGTTTATGTCTTACGCTTCTTCTTTAGCCTGTTCTCTCCAGTGTCTCCTCCACTACCTCTTCGTCTTCCTCCTTCTTTTCTTCCTCTTTCTGTTCTGATCCATTCTTTATCCATTCTTCCACATCTCAGAAAATTTTATGTCTTACTTTTCTTCTTTTGCCTCTTCCTTTAGTTCTTCTTCCTCTTTCTGTTCATCCTTCTTCTTCATTCTCTTTCTATACTTTTTTTCCAACTATTCCTCCTCCTCCTCCTTTCCGTTATTTTTTCCCCTTGTCCATGTTCTTCTTCGTTTTTCTCCTCCTCCTCTTTCCGTTCTCCTTTCCTCCTTTCTTTTCTTCTTTTTCCTATGCATTCTCTTCCTCCTCCTCCTCCTCCTCCTCCTGCTCCAATTTTGGCCCTAACAATGTAGCCAACAAGAAGTAATAACCTTCAGCCGTGCCCCGTGATTCGTGCAGTGGCCGTATGACCGCTGTCCCTCGTTGCGTGTTGAATATTGCTGCAATTATGATACGTCCTCGCTGTGCTGTTAGGCGTGGAAACAGTACTACTAAAGAAAACGGGTTCATATTTTTTAGCGGTTACTTTTTTATTATATTTTCCTCCCGGCCTCGCTTGCATTGTTGGAGGTAGTGTGTTATTTTTGTATAAAGAACGGGTCACGGGAAGGAAGCGGACGTGATGGTACTTTCTCTTGCGCTTAATTAGGTAGAAGTATTAGAGATAAATACTAATACGGTTTTTTTAATGGGGTTTTCTTGCTGCGTATTCCTCTGTGGGGTATGACGTGAAGTACTTTATGGTGGAGTGTGTTATTATTTATGTGATTGAGGGACTAAACGCGAGAGAGATTAAAGGTTTAAGTTGTGTTCTGTTCGCAATTTCTTTTTTCGTCTTTTGGATAACGTGGAATACCATCTTATACTCGTGTCCTTCGCCTGAGAATGGATTTTGTAGTACGTTCCCTGCTTTTATTATTTATCATCTGTGAGTGTTGCATTAGAAGCGAGAAAGAGACAAAAGGATCCATTCTTTATTTATTCTTCCGTCTTTGAGAGGGTGAAAAAACCGCATACTCAAGGGAATGCATTTTATAGGACATGTAAATTCCCTGCTTTTATTTCTTACGTATTAGATTGAGAGAGAGAGAGAGAGAGAGAGAGAGAGAGAGAGAGAGAGAGAGAGAGAGAGAGAGAGAGAGAGAGAGAGAGAGAGAGAGAGAGAGAGAGAGAGAGAGAGAGAGAGAGAGAGAGAGAGAGAGAGAGAGAGAGAGAGAGAGAGAGAGAGAGAGAGAGAGAAAAAAGGTTCCGATCTTTATCAATTTTTCCATCGTCTAGAGAGAGTCGGAATCCATCTTATCCTCGTTCTCTCTACCCGGGAAGGTGTTTTTGAGTACAAGTGATTCCCCAACTGACCCGACCCTAACACAGAGAGCAGAATACCGCCACACAAAGAAAGATTATCCCTCTAACAAAACTTCTAGGCTTAACACATAGAAAATGGGTTACGAGGCATAAATAGATTTCGTGCCAACCAGACCTTTGTTTCACCCCAGACGAAAGAGGAATGTGGTGGGAAATACACCTTCTCAAGACCATTCCTCCGCTTCGCCCTCGTAGATAAAGACACATTCCTTGTCAATTATCCCCCTCGCCTTCCATGAATACGAGTGGTGGATTGAGACAAATAACCTCTCAATTACTCCCATCATCCGCCCTACACGAGGATATATAGACGTAGATGGATCCTCAGCGAAGTACACCTGTCTTTCTTCCTCGCTCATGTAGTCGATACGAGGAATTTCGGTCCCCAAACACACACACACACACACACACACACACACACACACACACGCACATTTTCTTTTTTCTTCCTCATCTTCTTTTTCTTCTGCTTCTTCTTCTTCTTCTTCTTCTTCTTCTTCTTCTTCAACAAGGCTTTCGTAGGAGTTCTGGGCATTTCTCGAGCTACTTTTATGACCCTGGTGGTAGTTTGACCCTTCTTCTGTGCCACGAACCTAAAAAACATTCAAGAGAACCCCAGTGATCTCCTTTTCGTCCTATGCAAGTAGCTGCCGGGCGAGGTGCTAGATAAGTGGCGGTGTTCGTGGGCATCTCCATTATTAACCTCACGGGTGGACGTCAGGTACGTGAAAAAATGCGATCTGTCAGTCTTTCTTTTCCCCGCCTTCGTAGAATTCCATCGATTCGTAAGTGGGGTAGCATAAATATTCCCCGTGAGGATCCGTTTTCTCTTTCTTTCATCGGCGTTCGGGGAATTGTTGCTTCGGGTCGCCGCGGAAGCTCACTCAGTCTGGTGAAGGCGAGGGATTAGGCGAGGCGACTGGTGGCCGAGACCGTGACAGAGGGACCCCGGCCAACCTCGTTTAGGCGTGCTGGCGAGGCATAACCGGCGCACACACACACACACACACACACACACACACACACACACACACACACACACACACACACAGCAGTAGGGCAGTCAGGCGGGCGGTGATCCTGGCACTAGTTAAGGGACAAGGAAGGAAGGAAGGAAGGAAGGAAGGAAGATAATCATGACCCAAGTTAATTTTCTCCTTCCTTTTTGCCCTCTCCTTCTCTCCCTCTCCCTCCCTCTTCCTCTCTCGTTGTCTTACTAACTTATTCTTGCTCCTCTCACCCCTCTCCCTTTTTCCCTCCTTCTCCTCCTCCTCTTCCTCTCCTATGTCTCCCTTTTCCTTGTCTCTCTACTTATTTATCTCCCTCTTCTCCCTTTTCCCCCTCTTCCTCTCCCTCGTTCTCTTGCTAACTAATTTCTGCCCCTCCCAAATCTCCCTCTTTCTCCCCTTCTCTTCACCTATTTATCTCCCTCTCTTCTTTTCCCCCTTTTCTTCTTCCTCCTTTAGCCAGCTGTTCTTGTATCCTCCCCTTCCCGCGCATGTTTTTTTTTTCCTTTTTCCTCTCTCTCGTCCTCCTCCTCCTCCTCCTCTCCTCCTGCTATCTTTTCTCCATTTCCTTTGCCATCTTTGATCTCTCTCTTTCACGACTGCTTTTTCACCCTCCACAATCTTCCCTCTCTATTGAACCTCCTGACGAATCCTCTCTAGTTTTTCCCCTTTCCTGCCTTCCCTTGCTGGTCTCTCTCTCTCTCACTTTTCTATACGTATGTGCCATTCCTGCTGCTGCCCGCACGTCAATTTTCATTTCAATCTTCTTCTTCTCCTTCTCCTTCTTCTTCTTCCTCTTCTTCTTCTTGTTCTTCATTCCCTCTACAGTATCTTCATCTTTTCCCTCTCTCTATATCTATCTATCTATCTGTCTCAACTATTCTTTCATCATCCCTGCTTGGAGTTTCGGTTTCTGTATTTCCATTCCTTCTACTTATTATTATTATTCCTATTTTTCCTATTATATATTCCTATTTCTTCCATTTCCGCTATTCCTTCCTCCTTCCTTCAATCTTTCAGTTTCTCATTTCACCGTTTTTTCTTCACTTCAATTTTCAGCTTCTCCTTTCCCTTCTGTTTTGCTATATTTTCACATTTCTTCTCCTTTCCTTCTATCTATTTCTTCCATTTCCTTCTATTCTTACTTATCTTCTTCAGTTTAACCTTTCTTTTCATCTTTCATTCTTCAGTTTTTCATACCCTCTCTTCCCTTCTACTACCCTGCCGCCTATTGTCCCTATCTCCCTCCCTCTATCTCCCCCAACCTTCCCTTCTTCCTTAATGCTTTGTCTTGCGTCTTCCCTTCCATTACGCAATCAATATGTACTGCGCACTTATGAGGTTCACTATCCCCTACTTTCTCTCACCCTCTGTCTGTCACCGGTCACACCTTGTCATTCCCTTCCCTCTCTGTTCTCATCACTTTCACTCACCTTCTCACCCCTTCCTCGCACAAAGGCTTCACCATCTCTTTCTATCTTTTCTATCTTCTTTATTTTCACCATTCCTTCCTTCTTCAACTTCACTTCCGTTCCACCTATTCACTCCATTTCGCCCTAATCATCTCTTTCTATCTCCACTATCTTATATTTTTCAGCACTCATTCCTTCTTCAACTTCACTTCCGTTCCACCTATTCACTCCATTTCGCCCTAATCATCTCTTTCTATCTCCACTATCTTGTATTTTTCAGCATTCCTTCCTTCTTCAACTTCGCAACCGTTCTACTTTCCTTCCTCCAAGTCGCCCTAATGTTATCTCCTTCAATCTTACTCTTTCTCTACCTTCGACTGTCATCCCATAACGTCTCATGATCCCCATTCTTTCCCCCTCGTCCTCGTCCTCCTCCTTCTCCTATTCGGGCATACAATCAGTGTTTATTTCCATTTACCTTCCCGTCTGTTTCATTACCTGCCCCGTGTGTCGATGGGGTGAATCTCTCTCCCTTCCTCTCGCTCTTTCTTCGTTACGTCAAATGGAAAATAATGTTCCTTTTTTCCAGCGCCGGTTCCCTTAGTTTCTGTTTTCCCTACGTGAGTGCCACAGGTGGAAAAAGGAGAAGGAAAAGGAAAAAGAGAGACTCTACAACAAGGCCCCGTTTCGTGTGTGTGTGTGTGTGTGTGTGTGCGTTGCCACTGCCGCTTAACTTTAGTCAGAAAAGGAAATAAAATGAATGTGGAAAGTATGAAGTCCGCATTACAAGATTAGGAGACGCGATCGGTTTCCAAGTTTTTTTTTTAATATTTTGGTTTATTATTTTTTTGTTTGTTTGTCTTTGTTTTTCGTACTCTGTGAAACACCAATTAAGTTTATTTTTAGTCTATTAGGGCTTGATAGATCGTTAATTAAAAACACGATTCTCTCTCTCTCTCTCTCTCTCTCTCTCTCTCTCTCTCTCTCTCTCTCTCTCTCTCTCTCTCTCTCTCTCTCTCTCTCTCTCTCTCTCTCTCTCATGGGTCCGTTGGAATCAAATAACAATAACGTCACTTTTGAACCCGCAATATGACTCATCATTATAATTTCATCTCTCATTAAAAATCAACTTTTCTACCACATCAGGAGACTTTGGCAATCCGTCACCTTAAGAGATAAAGTTTTCCTACAGGCGAAGATTGATAACCCAAGCGTGAGTACTTTCATATATATTTTTTCCTCTAGGGTTCGTCATTCATAGAGGAGAATTTTTGGGGTGGAAGAAATCTAATGCATATTTAATACATCTAATTGGACCCGTACTCTTACATGCTTCCGGGTCTCATAACTACTATTTCCAAAGGCCATAAAGATGATTAGTCGGGATCTGATAAGTTTTCTTTTGCGTTCATGGTACAGAAGCGTTACCCTCCCTTTCTCTCTTTCTCTTATGCATCTTTTCGCCCTTCCTTTTATTTTCCATCTACTTTACTTCCACCTATTCCCTCCGTTTCCCTCTAACCTTACCTCCTTCAATCTCTAAGTTCTTCTCTTAGCTTCTCGTTCATCCTTTTTACTAGGCTTATAAAACTACCCATGAAAATACCTACAACAACCTCCATGAAAGCCTTACCAAGTGTGTGTGTGTGTGTGTGTGTGTGTGTGTGTGTGTGTGTGTGTGTGTGTGTGTGTGTCTGTGTGTGTGTGTGTGTGTGTGTGTGTGTGTGTGTCTTTAAACCCCGAAACGTCTCCAAATATAGGCCTTCGTAAGCCTCTAAAAACTCTCGCTCCTCAACTTTCTTTCCCTATCTCGGCCAAAAAGTTTTTTTGCAGGTATGATCAGCTTGAGATATTCGAAGAGACTTGCTTTAAGAAGAGGAAGCGAAAGAGATGGAGGAGGAAGAGGAAGAGGAGGAGGAGGAAGCGGAGGAGGAGGAAGACGAGAAAAAGTGGCAGCTGTTTGATCCTTCCTCACCCCCTCCTTTTCCTCTTCCTCCTCCCCCACCTTCCCCGACCCCTCCCTTAAGGCATGTTCCGTCGCCCTTAGTTACTCCAGTCTCCTTTTCCATCACGCTCTCTTAAATCTTCCTCTTTGAATCGTGTGTGTGTTCGCAAGACACGATGAGCTGGCGGGGGTGTCATGTAAGGGACGCGCCACGCCCTGCCGCCCACACGCGAAGGCCGCTGGAAAGGCCCTTGGATAGCATGAAGGAAAGGGAAGGGAAGTGCGTGTGGCCGTTCCCCATCATCCCGTTTTCTACTACGGCCTTATTACCCTAGATTCAACACGGACTCAAGTAAAAAAGAGAAAATAAGCCTCAGTGATGAAAGAAACTGTAGGGGGTAAATATAGATTAATCCCGTGATGGCTTTTAGGAAAATAATAAAGGAGGAGAAAGAAAACATAGACGAATGCGTGGCGTCCAATTTTTTTATATTTTTCTCATATTTTCTTTTTTTCTTATGCATTTTTTCTCTCATCTTCTTGTTAAGGCGTCAAGATACGGTTTTATTTATGGAAGTAGAAGACTAAATGAGGGAAGGAGGGGGAGGGGAAGGAGGGGAAGGGACTCACATTAATATCCCCAACTCGACACTGATCAAATATTTACAGCCGAAAATCCCGCAAAACCAATCGGCAAAGTTGTCATGGAATTTAAGATCAGACGAAGCGATGTGGGTCAGAGAGAGAGAGAGAGAGAGAGAGAGAGAGAGAGAGAGAGGAGGAGGGTGAGAGGGAAGTAGATAGCGAGAGGAAAGGAGGAAAGGAGAGAGAAGAGAAGGAAGGAAGGAGCGAAGAGAAAGAGATGTAAGCAACTGCCACTTCCCTTCCCAACACACACACACACACACACACACACACACACACACACACCTGGACCAGCCATCAACAGCCCCCGTAAGAGCCCAACAAAGACGTTCCGAGCCTTTACAACTTTTCCCAGTCACCAAAATTATCAGCGGGCAACGTGTTCTGTGATTGGCCGAACCGAGCGAGCGAGCGAATGACTGGGCGACTCCGGGACTCTCCGAACTCGAACGCAGAACAACGCTTTTCCGATTTCTCTTCTCGCTCCTCCTCCTCCTCCTCCTCCTCCTCCTCCTCCTCCTCCTCCTCCTCCTCCGACTACCACCACCGCTACTATGGGAAGCAGGAAGGAAAGGGGAAAGGGGGACACGACAGGAGGAGGGGTAGTTCTCTTTTTTTTTCTTTCCTTCCCCTTTCTCATTTTCCGCCATCACACTCAGTTGAATCAGTCTCCTTTTTATTCTCCTTCTCTTTCTCTTTCTCTTTCTCCTCCTTCCTCAGTGTTCTCTTAAATATCTCCTCCTCCTCCTTAACCTTGTTTTCGCCCTTGGCTCACTCGTTTCTCTCGTTCTCCTTGTTCCCTTTTATCTTCATTAATTCTTTGCCTCTCTTCTTAACGGTTCCTTCCTTTCTTCTCCTTCCCGTTAGCTGTCTTGATCTTTCACTGCTACGATCTTCCTTTTCGAGAAGTCTTTTGCCATCTACTCTTTCCCTCTTTCTTCTGCTGCAGTTTTCCTTTTTATCCTTTCTTTCTCTTTCTCCATAGGTCCTACGTTTTCTTTTCTTCCCTTTGTCTTCTTCATCTTGTTCTCCTTCAGTCCTTTTTATCCTTTCTTACTCTTTCTCCATAGGTCCTTCGTTTTCTTTCCTTCCCTTTGTCTTTTTCATCTTCCTCTCTTTCGGTCTTCCTTTCTATTCTTTCTTCCCCTATCATAGTTTCTTCCTTTTCTCTTCTTCCCCCTTGTCTTCTTACTGTTTCCTTTTGTCTCTCTATCTTCTGTTTTTCTTTTCCCTTCTCTTCCTTCTCCATCCACTTTTTTTTTCTTTTCCTCTCTTTCATTTCCTTGTGTTCTAATGCTCTGGCTCTATCTTTCTCAACTTTTCTTACTTCTCCTACTCTCTTTACCTCCTCCTCCTCCTCCTCCTCCTCCTCCTCCTTCTTCTCCTACTAAATCCTTACGTTTTTACTCTTCCTGCAACTTTTTTTATTATCTTCATCTCCTTGTCTTCCTCCTCCTCCTCCTCCTCCTCCTCCTCCTCCTCCTCCTCCTTCTTCCCAAATCTTTCCCTACCTTCTAATCACTTTTCTTCTTCCTCGCCCTCCTTCCTTTAGTCCATTCCCTACTCCTCCTCCTCTTCTTCCTCCACCTCCCCCCCTTCCCAGCTCATCCACAGTGCAAACTTTTCTTCCTCCATTCTTTTTCCTTCCCTAGTCTCTCCTTTTTCTTCTCCTAATTATTTCGTCTCCATCCTCCATCCTTCTATTCCTCCTAATGCTAATCTCACTGCTCCATTTTTTCTTTTTCATTTAGTTTTCCTGGTTTTCCTCCTGTTCTGTTGTCCTCTTTCCTCATTTTTCCCTTCTTTATTCTCTACCATCACTCTGTTGAATCTCTCTCCTTCCTTCCTTTGGTTTCCCTTGCCCTCCTCCTGTTCTGTTGTCTTTATCTTCTTTTTTTGTACCTTTCCTCTACCATCCTCATTTCCCATCATCACTCTCTTGAATCAGTCCTTCCTTCCTTCCTTCCTTAGTCCCTCCTCACCGGTCCTACCTTCCCTACAAGCTCCTCCTACTCGCTTTCCTTCCTGCCCTTACTCCTGCAGCGGGTTCTGGCAGGGTGCCCTAAGCCTGCAACTCAGCCTGGTCGTCACGGTCCAGGACACAATGACGGCACAGACGCTGCAACGAGGCTTTAATCACGACGACACAACGGGCCGCTCCCTCAGCCGGCGACACACTGCAGGCTGCACGACAACACCGAGGAAGTCAATGAACGCTGCCGCTACACACACATGAAGCCAGCGATCAACAGTGGATGGAGGGTGGATGGAGGTGATATTGCGCCGCGAGAGAAGAAAGAGGAGCAAGATGAAAGAAACAACGAGATGGTGTTTAGAAGTCTGCATTGAGATGAAGTAGAGTAGTAGACAAATATAAACAGAAAATTTAAAGAAATAAACAGATATAAAAAACAGATGAAAAAGAAACAGAAATGAGAGGATGAAGAAACGACGATGTGGTCTCAGGAAGTTTGCATTGAGATGAATTTGACGAACATGAACAGGAATATGCAAAAAAAAAAAAAAATAAAAAAAAAAGCAGATGAAGGAAACAAACAGAAACAGGAAAACAAAAGAAATGACAAATGTTGTTTTCAATTAGTTTGCATTAAGGTAAAGATAAAATACGCTATACCTACGCGTGGCCTCAGTGCTCATATCAGTTGCATTAGCCTACGAAATAGCAAGGAAGAACGGAAGGATTGTTAAAAGTGGCGACTACATGAGATGAAGAAGAGGTATTAGCAGCAAGGAAGGAAGAAATAACAAAAGAAAAGCAGCACAGATAAAAGAAACATAGTGGTCTTTAGGAAGTCTGCATTTACATAGCAAGGAATACAAGGAATAAGCGAACGGGGATAAAGAAAAACTAACGATTGCAAGGAATAATAATGAAGCAAGGAAGGGAAGTAAAAGAGAGAGGCAGCAAAGAGGAAAGAAATGACATAAAGATTTGCGAAAAGGCTACATAGACATAACAGGAAAGAAAGAAGGTAAGGATGGTGAGGAAGATAAAGAAAACTAGAGACTACATGGATAAAGATGTAGCAAAGAAGGGAAATAATAGGCGAAAAGCAGCAGAGATGTAGGAAACGACATAAAAGCTTGTAAAAACGTTATATAGAGACAGAAAAAGAAGGAAAAAGGTAAGGATGGTGAGGAAGATAAAGAAAACTAGAGATTACATGGATAAAGATGTAGCAAAGAAGGGAAATAATAAGCGAAAAGCAGCAGAAATGTAGGAAACGACGTAAAAGCTTGTAAAAACGTTATATAAAGACAGAAAAAGAAGAAGAAAAGGTAAGAAATGTAAAGAAGATAGAGAAAACTAGTGATTACATGGATAAAGATGTAGAAAGAAAGGAAGAATCAGAGAAACGTAGCAGAGAAGATTAGAAGAGAACAAAACGATATAAAAGATGACAATGAAGAAAAAAAAGAATAAAGAACGAATGAGAAAGAACAACAAACAATTACACGAGACGAACATGTACACGTAGTAAGGAACAGGAAGGAAAAAAAAACATACAAGAAGAAGAAGAGAAAACGAGCTTACAAAAAGAAAGAAACGCAGCACAGATGAAGGGAACGAGAAAATGACATGGCAGAAGACTGTATAAGCCGGACCAAAGACGAAAGAGTGACCGAGAGAGCAAAGAAACAGACGAGTAGAACAGAGGCAGAATATGTTGCCGCACAGCAAAGTGGGGTAAAAAAAAGAACACACAGAGGCGCAGCAGAGATGAAAGAGAATACGGAAGGGCATGTCAGAGGCCTGGAGAGACAAAACCACGAGAGAGAGGAGAGAGTAGAGCAAGAAACGAAGAATAAAAGAGGAAGTTGCTGCACATAATTGTTAAGGAAGAAAGTTACGGGGGTTACCAACAGAGAAAAGAAGAAGCAACGTTTTAAAGGAAGAAAGGAAGGAAGGAGGTGTAAAAGAAACAAGGATTAAGAGAGAGGGAGGGATAAGAAAGAGAGAAAGAAAGGCAGAAAGAAAGGCAGAAAGGAAGGAGGAATGGAGGGGAGAAGGAAAAGCCGCTAGAAAAAAAAGAAGGAAAAAACAAAAGAATGCAAAAGAGGAAGGAAACCATTCTGGAATCATAAATAAGAAGGAACCCAAGGAAAGATGGAGGAAAGGAAGAAAGGAAGGAAGGAGGAGAAAAAGGAAGGCATTATGAGAATAAAAAAAAGATCTACACCAGAGAAAGGAGGGAAAGAAGAAAGAGAAACAGCAAAAAAATAGAAGGAAAAAACAATAAGAAATGTCACAAACCAAACCAGAGAAAAGACGGAAGGAAGGAAGGAAGGAAGGACGGAAGGAAGGAAGGAAGGAAGGAAGGAAAGAAGGAAGGAAGGAAGGAAGTCACTAGATAGATCGAAAAAGAATAAGAAAGAACAAATGAAACGTCACAAACCAAACGAAGGAAGGAAGGAGGGAAGGAAGGAGGGCATTGCAGGGATCAGGGAAGAAACAAACCAGCTTCACAGACCGAGGCAGGAAGCAAGGAGGAAGCACAAAGCTCGTATATGATCTCGGTGTGTTTTTATACGTGAAAGAATATTACTATGTAGATTATGACTCATACGAACACAGGGGGGCGGGGGGGGGAGAGAGAGAGAGAGAGAGAGAGAGAGAGAGAGAGAGAGAGAGAGAGAGAGAGGAGTGGGGGGGGGGCAAGGCTTCTGACGTCATTAGTTAATATAAAATAGAAGGTTTTGAAATGCAGAGTCTTAAATGAGATACGAAGATATATTCCTGTTATTATTATTATTTATTATTATTATTATTATTATTATTATTATTATTATTATTATTATTATTATTATTATTATTATTGTTACTACTATTACTACTACTACTACTACTACTACTACAACTACTACTACCACTACTACTGCTACTACTACTACTACTACTACTATTACTACTACTACTACTATTACAACTACTTCTACTACTACTACTACTACTACTACTACTGCTACTATTATCAAACGTGTAGCAAACAGGAAAACACATTCAACAATAATACAATCTCCATCAACCTCATCATCATCAATGTTATTGCCAGTACGAAGAAATCCCAGATGAGGAAAAAAGAAACATATAAAACAAAGAGTATCAGCGTAAAAAATGAAGTAAAAAAATAACAAGAAAAAAGTTTAAAAAGTAACGAGAGAGAGAGAGAGAGAGAGAGAGAGAGAGAGAGAGAGAGAGAGAGAGAGAGAGAGAGAGAGAGAGAGAGAGAGAGAGAGAGAGAGAGAGAGAGAGAGAGAGAGAGAGAGAGAGAGAGAGAGATGAACAAGAACAAGAAGAGAAAAAAGGAGAACGAGAAAGAAAAGAAAGGAAACAAAAAGAAATATATAACAAAGAAAAACACAGATATTAAAAAAAAAGAGAAAGAAAAAGAGAATCAAAGAAACAGAAAAATCAACAAAAAGAAACAAAAACAAAGCAACAGAGAGAGAGAGAGAGAGAGAGAGAGAGAGAGAGAGAGAGAGAGAGAGAGAGAGAGAGAGAGAGAGAGAGAGAGAGAGAGAGAGAGAGAGAGAGAGAGAGAGAGAGAGAGAGAGAGAGAGAGAGAGAGAGAGAGAGAGAGAGAGAGAGAGAGAGAGAGAGAGAGAGAGAGAGAGAGAGAGAGTAGAAGACACGCACGCACCCCAGCCGGCACATGCATTTATAGGGCAAGGCGTCGAGGACAGATAAAGTTTAGTGTCGCACTTGTCTACGCGTTAACTTTTGCAGCGGGAGATGTGAGCACGGCGTTACACTGCGTTAGTCTGCCTGCCTCTGCGTTAGGGTGCTTTGTGTTGCTTTGTGTTGCTTAGTGTTGCGCTAGGATGCCTTGTGTTGCTTCCTGTTGCACTGTATAAGGTTGCGTGGTGTTGGTTCTCTTTGCACTCTGTTAAGTTAGGTTTGCGTTACACTATGACAGGCTTTTGTGTGTTGCTTTGTGTTACTTCCCGTTGCTGTGAGTCGTGTGGCTTTGCGTTTCTTTGTGTTACACTGCGTTAGTTCGCTTTGCACTGCGTAATTCTGCGTTTCACTCCGTTACCCTGCGTTGTGTTGCTCCGCGCTGCTGTGTGTTGCGTTAATTCGGGTTGCTGTGTGCCGCCCCGTGTTGAATTTCATGATCTAGGGTTGTTTTACATTTGGTGGAGTTGCGATGCGATGTAATGCGTGGCCCTTCTCCATATTGTGTTGCGTTGTGATATAATGTGTTGCCCGGCGTTGCAGAGCCTTGCGTAGCTATCGTTTTGCGTTATTGAATTTCGCTGCACATAATGGCGCCCTCTACTGTTGCTTTAGGCTTTGTTGCACCGTGTTGTGTTACCTTGTGTTCCAGTGTGTTGCCTAGCGTCACGTGCTTGACTCTCTCGTATTATGTTGCTCTATAAAATTACAGCTGTTTACATTAACTTGTCTGGCGTTCAACTGCCTCCCTCCCCGTTGCACCTCGTTCAGTTCAATACAGTTACGTTGCCGATATTTGCCTTACGATCCCTTGCGTGGGGTACGATTGCACTTGATTGAGAATATCCGGGAATCAAAATGCGTCAAGAGAGAAAAAGAACGAAGTGGGGGGGAATGGACGGTATTGTAAAACTTCAAGAATGCGTGGGACGAGAGAAAGGGGTGAGGGAGGAAAGGAGAGAGAGAGAATGAGATGATGGGAAGTGGAGGGAGGAAGAGTGAGGAGATGATGGGAGATGAAGATAAGGAGAATGAGATGATAAGGGGTGCAGGTAAGGAGAATGAAATGATAAAAGAGAATGAAGGAAGAGAGAACGAAGAGTTGATGGGGGATGGAGGAAGGAAGACTGAGATGATAGCGAGTAGAGAAAGAGAGAAGAAGGATGAAGGTTAGGGGAAGGAAGGAGGGAGGGAAACCAAGGTAACAGTGAGGGAAAGGGAAAGGGTGAGAGGCGAAATGAAGGTCGTCGTGCCCTCCACTGCAAGAGCCACTAATGTTCTTGGCGGCGAGGTGAGGAAAAAGGTGATTCACGGCAGCGGTCAGGAAGGGGACGCGGCGCTATTGTGAGCCCGTGTGATTGGAGGTCCGGGCGACGCAGGCGAATGAAAAGAGAACAAGTCGAGCAGCCAGGCAAGTCCAGAGCCCAGACCTGGACCCAGACTTTTACTAGAGCCTCCACTATGGCCTCACCCTCCTCCTATTACCCTTCCTCCTCCTCCTCCTCCTCCTCCTCTTTTTCTCCTATTGCCCGTCGTGGTCCTTCGCCTCCTCCTCCTTCTTCTTCTATTACCCTTCCTCCTCCTCCTCCTCCTCCTTCTTCTTCTATTACCCTTCCTCCTCCTCCTCCTCCTCCTCCTCCTCCTCCTCCTACTCCTTTTCCACCTTTTCCTCCTCCTCCTCCTCCTCTTCTTCTTTTTCCTTCTCCTTCTTCTCCTGCCGCTGTTTGTCTCCACGATTTGGCTGCAAAAGGTCAGGAATTCTCTCTCTCTCCCTCTCTCTCTCTCTGTCTCTCTCTTCTATATATATACCTCTCTCCTCTTTTATATCTCTCTTTCCTTCCCGTCCACTTCCCTTCGGCAGCACAGCCCGACATAAATATCTCGGTTCTTATTCATATCTCGAAGCTAATGTATGAAGCGGCGTCCTGATGGGGAGTGAAACGGAGCGGCGAGCCAATCCCCGTGTCGACAACTTTTCTAGCGAGGCCACCTGACTGATAGACTTAATTTTTTACCTTACTCTCTCATTCTGACTCT
>NC_066513.1:26891167-26896167 GCF_024679095.1 Eriocheir sinensis
TCGCGCTGACCAAAATCTCGACTCTGGGACAATATTTTTCACTCGTTCTCCCCAACCCCTCTCCCTCTCTCCCTCCCTCCTCTTCCCCCTGTCTTTCCCTCCCTCTCTCTCTGTCTCCCTCCCAACCAAAATACTACAATATGCTGCAGGAAATATGGAATACCAAAATGAAATATGCAGTAACAGACTTTCCTTTCCTTTCCTTCGCCCCCAATTCTTTACGCTGCGCTGAAAACCAGAATAGAGAGCACGGCAGACTCCACGCCACAAGCCTTGCCTTGCCTTGCCCCCAACACCAAGTACGTACACAAACCTCTACTCCTAAAACTATATAGTCTTCGTATATCTAAATTAGTCCAGAAGTCTAGCCCCCTCCCTCACCCACCTTCCAAGGTAATACTGACTCCTAACTCCATCCGTGTTTCATCCAACCAATAAGCTCCATTAGAACCTGGCACTGTTACCCGTTGCCATAAGAACTGTCCCTAACCCAAACATATATAGTCCCCCTATTCATAATGTAAGTGATATCAGGTTCTTCATTAAGAGTCCACAGCCCCCAAAGAGGTCAGGACACTAAGTAAACAAAGCTACCACACTTCAAATATGCGCAGCCTCCCCCTCCCCGACCAGCTATGTTGTGTTCTAAATACACACCAATACTGTAGAACCACATGTTTTTACCTTTACGTTATTCTCAATTTTCCTTGCTTTCCTTCCTTCCTTCACTCATTCATTCCATTCTTCATTCTTTCCTTCCTCACTTTGACAGACTTAGCAAATAACATTAAATCAAAAACAACAACAACCTTCCTTCGTTACGAAATCCCACCAAATAATGTAATTACAGTAATGCTCTTCCCGTACCCCTTCCCACTGTTGCCAACCCACCCCGTTCTTCCACCCAACCCTTGCCACCCCCTTCCAATCCTTCCCCTTCCTCTTCCAACCCTCCCCCTCCCTCTCCTCTCCTGACATCCTCCCCACCAAAGGCCCCAACACAACACAATAATAAGGGGAAGGTGAGGGAAGGGGGGATCTGAAGGGGGGAGGGGGTTAAGGGGGGATATGCCTCTTCACATTAACAATATCGCATCGCCGGAGGTTCGATGCATCCGGGAAATTCAGGTAATTAAGGCCCAGGTGTGTTTGTCGATGACTTGATTGGAGGAAGGCGAGGAGGAAGAGGACTAAGAGGAGGAGGAGGCGGAGGCGGAGATGGAAGCCGAGGAGGATGAAAAGGAAGAATAAAAGATAAAAAATAGGAAATTAAAGGAAGTAGAGGGAAAATAAAAAGAAGAAAAAGAAAAAGAAAAGAAAGAAGCAGAGGAAGAGGAAGAAAAGGAAGAAGAAAAAAGAAAAGCAGAAATATCATAAAAAACGGAGGAAGATAAGACGGAAGAAGAGGAAGAGTACATGAAGTAGAAAGGAGAAGGAGGAGGAGAAGGAAGACAGGCCATGAGAAGAGGAGGAGGAGGAGGAGGAGGAGGAGAGAGAGAGAGAGAGAGAGAGAGAGAGAGAGAGAGAGAGAGAGAGAGAGAGAGAGAGAGAGAGAGAGAGAGAGAGAGAGAGAGAGAGAGAGAGAGAGAGAGAGAGAGAGAGAGAGAGAGAGAGAGAGAGAGAGAGAGAGAGAGAGTATGAAAAAAAGAAGTAAAAGATGCAAAAAAAAAAAAGAGGAAAATGAGGTGTGGAAGAAAGAGAGAAAGAAAGAAGGAAAGAAATTAGGTGGGAAAGGAGGAAGAGAAGATGCAAGAAACAGGAAATAAGAAGAGGAAGGAGATGATGATGGGAAGAAGTAAAGGAAATGAGGCGAGAGAGAGATGCAGAAGGAGGAGGAAGAGGAAGAGGAGCAAAAAAGATAAAGAAAAAAAGAAAGAGATGAGAAGGATAAGTATAAGGAATTACGGAGAGGAAAGAAAGAAAATGGATGAAAGGAGAAGAGAAGAAAAGAGAGGATCAGGAAAGAAAGAATAAAAGCAAAGAAGTAATGACACGAAGAGGAAGAGGAAGAAGAAGAAATGTGAAAATGGAGATATGAAAAGGAGGAGGAGGAGCAGGAGGATGAAAAGGAGGTGGAAATATCGGTGAAAAAAGAGAGGAAAGGAAGAGAAGGTTGACACTGAGGAGGGAGAAGAAGAAGAAGAAGAAGAAGAGGAGGAGGAAGAGAAGGAGGAAGAAGAAAACGAGAGAAAAAAATAAATAAGAGCCAATAATGATGACAGAAAATGAGTAAAAAAAAGCGAAGGAGCAAAAAAAAGAAGAAAAGAGGAAGAAAAATATAAAAGAGAGAATGAAGAAGAAAGTAAAGTTAGTGATAGACGTAAATAAAAAGAAATGATGATAAAATAAAGAATAATAGAAAATAATACAAAGCCATGAAAAAATAATTGAACAAGATGGAAAAATAAATAAATATCGAGGAAAAGAGCGAAATGGAGGTAATTTAGAGGAGGAGGAAAAAGAGAAAAAATTAAAAGAACTGAAATGATAATAAAAAAACGAAAATAGAAAGAAAGCAAAAATAGTGAGTCTTGAAAATACGAAATATGAATAAAAGAAGGAAACAAAAGAAAAAGGTGACACGGAAAGAAGAAAGAAGGAATAATATAAAAGAAAAAGGAATGAAAGAAGGAAGGAGGAAGGGAAAGAGGGATAGAACTGATGATAGAAGACAACATTAAGAAAAGAAAACAAAATATAAATCATAAGAAAAATTACAGAGGATAAATACAGAAAAAGAAAGAAGGAATAATATAAAAGAAGGAATAAGGAAGGAAAGAAGGAAGGAGGAAGGGAAAGAGGGATAGAACTGAAGATAAAAGTTAACAATAAGAAAAGTAAACAAAAAAATAAATCATAAGAAAAATTAGTGAAGATAACTTTAAGAAGAAAATTACGAAAGGGAGAAGTAAAAGAGAGAAGAATAGAGGAATAGAGGAAGATACCGCAGTGAAGAAAATCAAAAGAAAATGAGAAAATGAAGAAAATGTAAAAGTTTGTGAAATGTGGGAATAGAGAAATACAGCAAAGATAAAGAAAATAAACATAGAAACTAAATAAAGAAAATTCCCCGTGAAAACTTTGTGAACGATGAAAAAAGAGAAATATGTGAGTGAGAAAGAAAGAGAAAATGGTGAAATGTGGAAAAAGAGAAATACAGAAAAGATAAAGAAAATAAAAGGAGAAAATATAAACAGATTTCCTGGAAAACTTTGTGAACGATGAGAAAAGAGAAATATGCGAGTGAGAAAGGAAGAGCAAAATGGTGAAATGTGGAAAAAGAGAAATACAGAAAAGATAAAGAAAACAAAAGGAGAAAATATAAACAGATTCCCTGGAAAACTTTGTGAACGATGAGAAAAGAGAAATATGCGAGTGAGAAAGGAAGAGCAAAATGGTGAAATGTGGAAAAAGAGAAATACAGAAAAGATAAAGAAAATAAAAGGAGAAAATATAAACAGATTTCCTGGAAAACTTTGTGAACGATGAGAAAAGAGAAACATGCGAGTGAAAAGTAAAGAGAAAAATGGTGACACATGGGAAGAATAAATAAAACAGGGACAGAACAATATTACAAAAAAAGAAAAATATACTGCCGTGAAAAATAAGCGAAATAAACTTGCAAAAGGAAAAGAATACAAGTGGAGAGAGAGAGAGAGAGAGAGAGAGAGAGAGAGAGAGAGAGAGAGAGAGAGAGAGAGAGAGAGAGAGAGAGAGAGAGAGAGAGAGAGAGAGAGAGAGAGAGAGAGAGAGAGAGAGAGAGAGAGAATGAGGCGTTTTAACGTAAGCTTTAAATTGCCTTTGAATTTAATTAGGAGGGAAAGGAAGGAAGGAAGGAAGGAGGGAAGGAAGAATGTGAATAGAAAGGAGGAAGAAATAAGGAGAAAGGAAAGGGAAGAAAGAATGGATGGGAGAAAAGGTTAATGAGAGAGAGAGAGAGAGAGAGAGAGAGAGAGAGAGAGAGAGAGAGAGAGAGAGAGAGAGAGAGAGAGAGAGAGAGAGAGAGAGAGAGAGAGAGAGAGAGAGAGAGAGAGAGAGAGAGAGAGAGTGTGTGTGTCCAATAAGCTTAATAAAAAGGTGTACTCCTCCTCCTCCTCCCCTTCATCCTTCTCCTCCTCCTCCTCCTCCTCCTCCTCCTCCTCCTGGTTCACGCAAAGGTTCAATCCTCGAAACGACATCGGCGGGTTCATTTGTCACCTTTGTGCTTCGCGAACCCTTTGAGTGGAGCAACGCGGCCACAAAGGTCCGCAAAGCAATAACTGGAATAGAGAGAGAGAGAGAGAGAGAGAGAGAGAGAGAGAGAGAGAGAGAGAGAGAGAGAGAGAGAGAGAGAGAGAGAGAGAGAGAGAGAGAGAGAGAGAGAGAGAGAGAGAGAGAGAGAGAGAGAGAGAGTTACACACGCACTACTACTACTACTACTACTACACAAATAATAATAATAATAATAATAATAATAATAATAATAATAATGAAAAACAACACCAAACAACATTACCCAAACTCCCCAACAGATTACGTGTATCTTTTTATCCTCCTCCTCCTCCTCCTCCTCCTCCTCCTCCTCCTCCTCCTCCTGAACCTTGTCTCGCGTGTAGTGTAGTGCCCGCGTCTGTATGCAAATTCTTATCTGCACCTCTCGTTCCTGTGTGCCCAGAATGGTGGTGGTGGTGGTGGTGGTTGGTGTTGTTTTGGTGGTGGTGGTGGTGGTGGAGAAGATACAGGTTTTTACGGCAGTGGTGGTGGTGATTGTGGTGGTGGTGATGGAGGCGGAGTACAAGAAAGAGGAGGAGGAGGAAGAGAAAGAAGGGGCAGGAAAATGTAGGGATAGAGAGAGTGGGAGATGAAGGGATAGGAAGGAATGGATGAGGAGGAGAAGAAAAAAAAGGAAAGGGCAAGGATAAATAGAAAGAGAAGGAGAGACGGAATGGTAGGAAGAAAAGGAATAGGAGGAAAAGGAGAAGAAAGGGGAGGATGAGGTAAGTGATGAGGAGAGGGAAGGG
>NC_066513.1:26901167-26906167 GCF_024679095.1 Eriocheir sinensis
TCATCTGATTTTATACAAACGTTTTTCTTTCTCTCATTTTCCATCTATCTTTCTATCTATAAGACTCTCTATCTTACTCTCGTCTGTCTTCTTTATATATGTGTATCTATGTGTGTATCTCTCTATCTGTCTATATATCTTTCTTTCTCTCGCTTATGATTGTCTCCTTATCTGCTTGTGTCTATGTCTTTGTATATCTGTCTATCACTCGCTTTCTTCCTTCTAGCTATATAGCTTTCTCTTTCGCCTATGGTAATCTGCTTATCTGCCTGTCTGTAACTTTTTCTATCTCCGTCTCTAAATCTCTCGCGTGCATTATTCTCTCATCCTTCCTTTGGGTCACAACGATGAAAACTTCTCAACACAAAGACTTCGCCTCACAAAGCAGCGCCACAATGCATTTAGTTTTCTCCGTTGTGTGGCGCATAATGCAACAATAACAACACACACACAACATTTCGAGACAATAGCATTCCGAATCTGCTATTGTAAGCGTTTGTAATGATAGCATGTTTAAAGCTGAATGGGACGGTTTGGTCACAGTAAAGTAGCCCATTGCAGGGTACGGTACAACGCCATTTAACAGAATAATAATAGTAATGTAGAGTAGTGCAATACAATCTGATATAACAGTTTCATGATGCGACACACCTATAAGCTGAATAGTCCAATACATTACCTTGAAAATGATTGTTTTTTTTGTGTGTGTTTTTTTTTTTGTAGTACTAAAATGAAAATAAAATGCGGAACAAATGAAATAAACAAAACACATAAAACACAGTCAAATACACACACACACACACACACACACACACACACACACACACACACACACACACACACACACACACACACACACACACACACACACACACACACACACACACACACACACACACACACACACACACACACACACACACACACACACACACACACACACACACACTTACCACATGCTTTAATAGATTATTGACGTGATGTGAGGAAGGGGGGGGTGGGGAATGAATGGACTAGAGGAGGTTTGGAGGGAAAGGAAGGGAAAAGAAGGAGAGGAAAGAAAAAGGAGACATGGAGAGAAAAAGGGATGGGAAGGAGGAGGAAAGATAAATGGAGGGGATAAGGGAATTACGACTTGAAGGCTATTGGAAAAGGGAACAACGAGAAGAGAGAAAAGAAATCAAGAGAGAGAGAGAGAGAGAGAGAGAGAGAGAGAGAGAGAGAGAGAGAGAGAGAGAGAGAGAGAGAGAGAGAGAGAGAGAGAGAGATGAAGAATAAAAGGAGGAGGAGGAGGAGGAGGAGGGGAAGAATAAAGAGAGAAGGGACATTAGATAAGAAATAAGGATGAACGGAGAGGGTTGGAGAGTAGGAGGATGAAGACGAGGAGGAGGTGAGGGAGAGGGCAGAGGAAGGAAGGGAAGTGGGGAGGGGGGGAGGGTCAGAAGGAAAGAGGAATAAGGAAAAATTGAGAGGAGAGAGGAGGGAGGAAGATGAGGAACAGGGGGGGAGGGGAGGAAGAGTAGGAGGAAAGGGAGGGAGAGAGGATAGGGGAAGAGGAAGGTGAGGGGAGAGGGTGGAGAAAAGGAGGAAGAGGAGGAGGAGGTGAGGGGACAGGAGGAGAGGGTGGGGAGGAAGAGGAGGAGGAGGAAGAGAGGAGGAAGGTAAGGGAACAGTGACGGAGGGGAAGGGGAGGAAGAAAGAAGGGAGAAGAGGGAGGAGGCGCAGGGGAGAGAGGTGGAGAAAAAGAGGAAGAGGAGGAGGGAAAGGGAATTAAGGATAGAGGGGGGTAGGAAGGTGAGGGGAAGACACCCTTAATGGTTTACCTGAAATATTGGCGTCCACCCTACAAGACTACGTTGCCCCTTTAAATGGCCGCTTAAGAGCCATTAGGTTCAGCTGGAGTTTGTTTGCCCTCCCTTTATTTTCCCTTTAATCTCTCCCTCGTTTCTTTGATCTCTCTGTTTTTGTCTTTTATTAATTTTTCCTTTTAATTTTTGCTTCTCTTTCGCTGTTTTTTTTTCTCTAGTCTTTGAATTTCCAACCACTTTTTCTTTCATTAATTTTTTCCTTCGTTTTTTTCGCTCTTTCTATTCTTTTTCTTTAAGTTTCCGTCCTCATTTCCCCTTTGTTTCTTTTTTACATTCATTTTTTCTTTCATTTTTTCTCTTTCAGCTTTTTTCTTCCTTCTCTTCAAGTTTCCCTGCATTTTCTTCCCTTTTCCCTTTCTCTCTTTCTCTTTCTTTCTTTCAGTTATTATCTTTCGTTTTCTCTACAAGTTTCCGTTCACTCTTTTCCTTTCTCTCTCTCTCTCTTTCACATATTCATTTCTTTTCATTTTTCTCTAACTTTTTTACTTCCAATTTCCGTCGATTTTTTCTATCTCTCTCTTTCTCTACCTTTTATCTCACTCTCATTTAATCTCTTTCTCGCTGACCTTTTTTCTTCTAATTTCCGTCCACTCCCATCCGCTTCCTGTCTTCTCTTCCCCCTCCCCCCCCCCCTCTTTTATCTCTCTCTCTTTCTCTTTCTCACTTTTATCTTTTCTTTCTCTAACTAAAACTCTCTTTACCTACATCTAACTTCACCTCTCTACTGTTACATCCTTCTTTATCTCCCTCTTCCTCTCTCTCTAACTTACTCTCTACCTCCATCTATCCTCACTTCTCTACCCATTAATCTCCTTTATCTCCCTCTTCCCTTTTCATTCCTCTCCATCTATTCCTGTCCTTATTCTGTTTCGCTACCTCTCCTCTTCGTTTCCTTTTTATTCCTATTCATGTTCTCTTCCTCCCTGCTTATCATCCCTTCCTTCCTTACCGTGACCTTTTTAGCCATTCAGCATGTATACAACTTTTCTTGTTAGGTTTATTTGTTATTTATTCACGAACACGTTGGCTTCCGTCCGCCCCTTTGATCCTTACCCTTACGCGCCTTACAGAGGAGAGCAAACATGAAAGGGAAGCGTGGGTGAGAGGATGAAGAGGGAGGAGGTAGAGAGATAATTGAGGGAGGAAAGGGAATAGAGAGACAGAGATAGAGGGGATAATCAAGAGGTAGGAGATTTGAGTGATAAAGAGGAGAAGGGAGAGAGGAAGAGAGGGGGAGGAAAGAAACAGGGAGAGAGAGAAAACGTTAGGAATATCGAGAGGTAAGAGAATTAAGTGATAAAGAGGAGAAGGGAAACATTTGAAACATTTGAAACATTTTATTATCCCTTTTTATACAATTATGTATTTACAATAATTTACTAGTGCAGGGAGCCCATTTAAAGCTGTAAGCTTTTTGGGCAGTACTGGAAAATTAGGTGCCGGACTTAATCAATAGTATAAGAAAAAATATATATATATATATATATATATATATATATATATATATATATATATATATATATATATATATATATATATATATATATATATATACACATACACATATACACACACACATACATATACATATATATATATATATATATATATATATATATATATATATATATATATATATATATATATATATATATATATGTATTATATATATATATATATATATATATATATATATATATATATATATATATATATATATATATATATATATATATATATATATAGATAGACACCCATATATACACATATAAATATATATATATATAAATATATATATATATAATACATATATATATATATATATATACATTATATATTACATATATAGGATATATATAGAGAGAAAGGAAAGAAACAGGGAGAGAAAAAGTAAGGAATATCATGAAGTAAGAGAATGGAGTGATAAAGAAGAGAAGGGAGAGAACGAGAAAGAGGGAGGAAAGTAGGAAGGATTAGTATAAGTTGGGGAGGACAAGATAAAAGAAGGAAGAGGAAGAGATTATGAAAAGGAATTAGAAGAGAACAGTGGATGAAAGAGTGGTAAAGGAGAGCTAAAAGAACTGACGGGAGAGAGAGAGAGAGAGAGAGAGAGAGAGAGAGAGAGAGAGAGAGAGAGAGAGAGAGAGAGAGAGAGAGAGAGAGAGAAAAGAAAGAAAGAAAGAAAGAAAAAGAGATAAACTTCAAGAGAAAGCACACAATCACAATAAAAACAAGAAGAAAATACACAAAAATAAGAAAAGAGGAAACAAAATGAAGCCTTAATTCTCTCTCCCACCCCCCACCCCCCCAAAAAAAGTGAAAAAAAGACGGAAGAAAGGAAAATGGGAAGGAAAAAAAAGGTTTATACCTCCCCCTCCCTCTCCCCCCTTCTCTTCTCTCTCCCCCCCTTCTGACTCCCCCTTTCCCCCCCGCCGAAAAAAAAGGGAGAAAAGACAAACTGTACGGCATCACTTACTTCCAAAACTCGTGACGGGATTAGAAAGTGTGCTAAAGAGAGAGAGAGAGAGAGAGAGAGAGAGAGAGAGAGGTTTTGTTAGTGAAACGAGAGCGATTAAACTTTTTCTCTCTCTCTCTCTCTCTCTCTCTCTCTCTTAATAAATAATAATAATAATAATAATAATAATAATAATAATAATAATAATAATAATAATAATAATAATAATAATAATGATAATAACAACAACACGTCATACTCACAATACTAATACCAGACCATCGTTATTAATGTATTTTTCGCTGCTCATAATTGACCTTTCCTAATTATCTTTTTTTAATGTGCGTGGGCGGGAGTGAGTGTGTGCGTGCGTGCGTGCGTGGGCGTCGCTTTCGCTTTGCTGTTTTAGGCAATTTATTGTGATTAATTGCATCGGCGCACATTTATGGCATCAAACTGTCCGTGTCTGCTTGGTGTTCATTAGTCATTTGTTTCTCATGAATTGTGGATGAGAGGAGAGGTGGAGAGGAGAGGCAGGGTTGGAGAGGAGAGAAAAGGAGGGGCAGGAGGTAGAGAGGAGGAGAAGGGAGAGAAGAGGAAAAAGGGGTGATTGAGGAGGGGAAGTGAGGGGAAAGGGAAGGGGGGGAATAGGTGGATGAGCGAAGGGTTGGAAAGGA